>NC_137082.1:58071583-58286583 GCF_951640355.1 Cnephaeus nilssonii
GAACCTAGCTCTACTGAGAAAAGTGGCAGGGGAGAAGTGGAGGTGAGGACAATCTTCGCCTTTCATGGTAGGAAGTCAACAGGCAATTTCAGAAAATACTACATCAAGAAATAGCAACGTTAGCATACTATTTAAGGATATGAGGCAATCACCATAAGAATGAAAACAGAAATGACTAAAATAGTTTTAAAAAATTTCATCTTAGAGTAGGGACTACTTTTTTTATTAGCCCTTCTCTACAATTCTTTTTTTTTTTTTTTAGCTTATGGAATGCATTCCTATGATGAAACATTTTATAATCATGTTTTCAGAAGGATACACAAAGTGGGACAAAGTCCTCCTACAAAGAGATTCTTTGTAAAACTGCTTTGTCCAGGAATGGCGTCACCAGAACGTGTACAGAGCCCCAGACAGACTTGTCTCGTGAGGCAGCTTAAAATGGTTGGATTGGGCCAGGGTTTCTGACAAAAGCCCTCTCCTCATTAGCATAATCCTCTGGACAGCTGTATGGAAGCACATGTGGCCAGAGGTGATGAGGACCAGCTCGGCATGGTGGGTTGACAGTCTTGCTGCTTTTGGAGGATTCCCTCTCTTGACCACCCCTGCCTTCTCATTCAGATGTGGAGCATAAAGCCATAATGGTAAGGGATGCTTTTACCAGGAGAAGCATCCTCTCTGGCCTCTTAGTTCTAATCCGACAGCTGTATGTTTGCATCACAAGAAGTTATAACATTTCAACAATCAATTGGCCCCAAAGCACTTGTCCAGACAGTAATGGTAGTATATTTATTGTAAGAGGATAAATTAAACTGCAAACTGCGCCTTTAAATTTAGCTGGCCTGTTTCCTCCTACCATACTGTCATTTTTGTGATTTACTCTGTGCCCAAAATTACTTGTCCCACAAGTTGATGTCAGGCTCTTTGTTTTCAACACCAGGTAATTGTGGCTGGAAATGGGGGAGGTTAAAGTGGTTTGGGAGCAGTGTGTGTAGGGCAGTGGTTTTCAGATTGTTTTCAGTGAAGCCTGGCGTGCTGCAGAGACACCTTCATGGGGGTGTTTCAGGGAGTGGGGGGCAGTGGCCAGCACTCTAGACCCCACCTCACTCCCAGTTAATCAGAATAGACGGTTCCAGAAATAACTCCCTGAAAACCGATGGTGCTGTGAAATAAACACTGGGCTAGGACTCAGAAGACCTGGTTTGGATCATTGTTTTTTCTCATCTACTTGATAGCTCAACAACCATGAACAATCATATTATCTCTTTGCTTCTGCCACCTCACTTGTAAAATGGAGAAAATGGTATCTTATTCCCCTATTTTACAAGATTAACTCTTCGAATTAGATTAAAAAAAATCCTAGATTATTATAAAATCCAAAAGTATTATTACCTAGAATAGAAAAGAGGCAATCTCTGACGTGGTCATTTAATTTGGCTAAATATTAATAGAGGACAACACACATTTTAAACATTTTGTTCAGAAAAGCAATGGAATAGTATCATGTGGGAATAGCTCCCCCCCCCCCCCCCCACGTTTGAACACTCTTTTCCCTCAATTTGTGTTAAGTTGCACATATATAAAGACAAGTGACAAGCATCCTGAAATCCAAGGGCTGTGTATGTGCCCCCAGCTCCCATTAAATGCAGCCTTTCAATACCTACAATACAGAAGAAATAAGAGGCAGCAAGATTGTAAAATTACACAAATCAGATGTGAAAAAAATTTCGAGTTCCTTTTCCCTAGGATTGCTCATTTCCAAACATACCTCCCTCTGCCACTCCCTTCTTCACCTCTCAGGTATCAGGGGGAAAGCTTCATTTCTTTCTTCACAGTATTCCCATCTCTTCCCACTTACACAGGTGTGTTTCAGTATAAGCATTTGGTCCAAAGTTCAACTTCCCATTAGGGCTGATTAAAATCTTTATCGAGTGGAGTGAATGTTTTTAGATAAAATATCTCTTAAATTTAGTCTCCTCCTCCTTCTCTTCCTTGATCTGGGAGACGGGCAGGACTTATACATCCTCTTGATGCCTTTAAGATAAAAGAGGCTTGGATGGCGCAGTACCCAGGCCTCCTCTGGCCCCAGAGGCAAGGTCCTCTGTCTGCTTGGTGAAGTCTGATGCTGGAGTAATTTATGGCTTGGTGAGTGCCTAATCGGCTCCCTTTCTCTGAGTTATGCCCCACCTCCCACCAGGCCCCTGCCAGTGGGTCTAACCAAACATCTGCTGTCAGGTCCGCTTATCCTTGCCCTCTGGGGACACCACAAGTTCCCTGGTTCTCAAGTCAACCACCTTTGTGTCTTCCCCAATCATGAAACCTGCCTTCGGAATATTCTGGGTTTGATGAAACTTCCTGGGAATCAAGAGCGGCTTGAGAAACTGTACTCCATTCTCCTCTGCTCCAACCACAGTGTGTGACCTGTCTCAGCCCAAAACGAGAAGACCCGAACACACGTCCAACCATCCACGCCCTTACCGTGGGCTCCTCTCCTCTTCCCCTTCATCACATCCTTTTTCTTCTGGAGGTGACTTCTGCCCTTGCCCCAGGATAAAAAGGGCTCAGGAAACAGAAACTAGCTTATCATAAGGAAACATAGCCAGGAATTGTTCAAAAGCATTTTATCTGTTTGGCAAAGAAGTCTGTAGGACAACAGCAATTTGCCTCAGCTGGGAAAGGCCAGGGCCGGTGCCAGAGACCAGCCTTCAGAGAGGCAGGGAGGTGGTGCCCAGGTCCTGCACCAGCTCACCCTGCCCTGTCCACAGAGGAGCCCGGTCAGCAAAGACCCAGGTAGGAAGGGGCGAGGCCTCGTCCTACTGCCTCTGCATCCGCCTGACACAGGGTCAGATCCCCAGATTCCTAGGGAACGTTACATTGTGTGGAATCCGCTACTTGCGGCCTTTGCACACTTTTTTACTTTATCAAGCTTCCTTGCGTAAGTCTCAGTTTTTCTCCTATATGAAGTAGAAATGATAAAAAATAAAATCGACCTCATAAGGTTTTTTCAAGTATGAAAAAGATAATGTATTGAATATTCCTTAGTGAACTCAGAAATGTAAGGGATAGCCCTAACGGGCTTGGCTCAGTGGATAGAGTGTCAAGGGCATGTATCTTGGTTGCAGGCTCCTCCCAGGCCCTGGCCCCCATCGGCAGGTGCAGGAGGCATCCGATCTATATGTTCCTCTCACAAAGATATTTCTTTCTGTCTTTCCCTCTCTCTTCCACTCTCTCTAAAAATCAAAGGAAAAATATCCTCAGGTGAGGATTAACAAAAAAAGAAAAAGAAAGAAAGAAATGTAAGGGATAAAAGATTCCTTATTCTTCAATACACCCAGATACTAATAGTGTAGTGACTACAAAGAACTGTTAATTTTCTCATTGGCATTCTTTAATAGAGCAGAAAAATAAGAGACTCGTATTTCATGGAAACAAGAAAACTATTTTCATGTAGAAAGAGGAAAACGTGGCAAGTGAACATTTTTATTCTTCTTGACCTGGCTCTTGAGCAATAAAGTTTGCTAATTACCACCCAAAGGTTACCTTGTTTGCCACTTATTCTTCCAAAGAAATTAGTTTAGAATCATTAGGTAAACTTTTCCACCGAAAATTGAATTGAGATTCGATTGGAATTTTGTAAAACCCATTTTGTCATTCTTAATGTATCTATCTATAATAATAAAAGTGTAATATGCTAATTAGACTGGATAGCCGAACAACCTTCCTGACATCCTTCCCGACGACCATTCAGACGAAGCTGGGGCTGCGAGGGCTGAGCCCCTTGCACGAATTTCCTGCATCAGGCCTCTAGTTTCTATATAACTATGTGATCATAAATCTCTCTCTTGTATGTATTTATGTATCTAGCTATCTAATCACTATAGAAATCACTACAGAAAAACAAAAATATATATTCCTAAATATTCATTTCTTGATGGTGTTATTCTTTTTTTTTTTTTAATTATATTTTATTGATTTTTTACAGAGAGGAAGGGAGAGGGATAGAGAGTTAGAAACATTGATGAGAGAGAAACATTGATCAGCTGCCTCCTGCACACCCCCCCACTGGGGATGTGCCCGCAACCAAGGTACATGCCCCTGACCGGAATCGAACCTGGGACCTTTCAGTCTGCAGGCCGACACTCTACCCACCAAGCCAAACCGGCCAGGGCGATGGTGTTATTCTTAAGAAAATTAAGAATTTTATGAGTTTTTTTTACTAAAATTAGACTTTTTCTCTATCATATTTTAGCTGTTTACAAATGATATATATAAAAGTTGCTGATTTTAAAATGTTGTCCTTTAGCTGCCATAATAAAAATTATAATAAGTAATAAAATTATCATAGTATTGTGCACCTAGGTTGTAGACAAAGAGGCACAAGCTATAGTGCTCAAATGAGATAGGAGATTAAATCTCCCCAAACTGTCTAGAGGTGAATGGTCCAGTGTTACAAGTTATTCAAGCATTCAGATTTCTTTAATCTTGTGCTATTGTTACCTAGGTTAGTGTCCTTTCCTCACGGTAGACACTGGATAACCTCCATATCCACATTCTAGCCCACAGAAAAGTCCAGGCCAAGTAGACTTGTCTTTAAGGGAATGACCTGATGAAGTTACACACCTCATCTTCACTCACCATGGGCTTCACCCTAGTCACATGACCACACCCATTGGCAAGGTAAGCTGTAATCTACAGTGCCCAGCTGTCAGGCATATCAACATGTTCAGTTAAAATTCAGGTTGAAGGCAGAAGGAGGAATAAATAGTTGGGATCAATTACTAGACTCTTTCCCCAATATAATAAAGTAAAAGTACTGTGATACTGGTATAAGCATAAATAAAACAATGGAGTAGACTAGGAAAGCCAGAAACAGGCTCAAATTCATATGCGATTTTAGCACATAAAAAAAGGCAACTTTTTCAATTAGGAATTTGAAAAGAAAATTATTTAATCAATGATGAGATCTGGATAACCATTTGAAAATGACAAAGTTAGATTACATGACAAAATGCATTTTAGAGGTCTTAAAGACCTAAAATGCTATAGGGAAAAACTGATGACAATGGCGAACAGACTGTAACTTCTGCTTTAGTTGGTTCCCCATTCCACAGTTCTCTGGACCATATTGAGCTTAATTATCTCCTTATTGACCTCAACAACCAGAACTATAATCTTATACCACATGTAGGGGTCAATGATTGTCTTAGGTCTGGAGAGTGCTTTCCATTTTGTTTTTTAATCCTTTCTTATGAAGTGATCTTTTTTATGTTGATCTTATACATTGCTAAATATAATGCATAAAACTAGTAATCTATATAATGACTTCTTATTCCCATCCTGAACTAGCTGTATATAAAAATTAGTCTCACCCTAGCCTGTTTGGCTCAGTGGACAGAGCATCAGCTTTCGGACTGAAGGGTCCTGGGTTTGATTCTGGTCAAGGGCACATGCCCAGGTTGTGGGCTCGATCCCCAGTTGGGGGTGTGCAGGAGGCAGCCAATCAATGATTCCCTCTCATCACTGATGTTTCTATCTCTCTCCCTCTCCCTTCCTCTCTTAAGTCAATAAAAATATATTTTAAAAAATTAGTCTCCAACTCAACAACAAAAAATAACTTGATTAGAAAATGGGCAAATAATTTGAATAGATATTTCTCTAAAGACGATATACAAATGGCCAACAAACATATGAAAAGATGCTTAATATCACTAATCATTAAAGAAATGCAAATCAAAATCGCCTCACACATTCTACTTATTGATAGTAGAATGGCTACTATTAAAAAACTGAAACAAAACAAAACAAAAAATGTTGGCAAGTATGTAGAGAAATTGAAGCATTTGTGCACTGTGAGTGAGAATGTAGCTGCTATGGGAAACAGTATGGTGGTTCCTCAAAAAATTAATAAAAATAGAACTATCATATGACCCAACAATCACATGTTTGAGACAAATACATAAGATTCCACTTATGTGAAGTGTATAAAATAGTAAATTTTAGGGCCTGGCTGGGTAGTTCAGTTGGTTAGAGGGTTGTCCCCATATACCAAGGTTGCAGGTTTGAACCCCGGTCAGGGCACATACAGAATCAACTATGAATGCATAAATGACTGGAAAATAAATCGACATTTCTTTCTCTGTCTCTTCCTCTCTCTAAAATCAATCATTCAGTAAATAAAATTTAAAAATTAAAATAGCCAATTTCATAGAAACAGGAAGTAGAAGGGTGGTTAACAGGGGCTGAGGGGAGAGGGAAATGGGGAGTTGTTATTTAATGGATATAGAGTTTCAGTTTTGCTTGCACAACAATGTTAGTACACTTAACACCACTAAACTGTACACTTAAAATGGTTAAGATGGTAAATTTTATGTTATATGATTTTTACCACAATTTAAAAAATTCAGCCCTAACCAGTTTGGCTCAGTGGATAGAGCATTGGCCTGTGGACTGAAAGATCCCAGGTTTGATTCCAATCAAGGGCATGTACCTCGATTGCAGGCACATCCCCAGTAGGAGGTGTGCAGGAGGCAGCTGATTGATGTTTCTCATCAATGTTTCTAACTCTCTATCCCTCTCTCTTCTTCTCTGTAAAAAATCAATAAAATATATTTTAAAAATTTTTTTAAAAATTCAGATCTACATAGAGTTTGAGAAATGAATCATTCAGAAATAAAGATAAAATAAAATATTTTTTTATTCTTAATTGATCTAACAGATAACAGTTAGTTAAAAATAGTAATAGCACCCTAGCCGGTTTTGCTCAGTGGATAGAGTGTCAGCCTGCGGACTGAAGGGTCCCAGGTTCAATTCTGGTCAAGGGCACATGCCCAGGTTGCAGGCTCGATCCCCAGTGGGAAGCATGCAGGAGGCAGCTGATCGATGATTCTCTCTCATCATTGATGTTTCTATCTCACTCTCACTCTCCCTTCCTCTCTGAAATAAATAAAAATATATTTTAAAAAAATAATAGCAACAATATATTGGGTGATTATAGCTATGGATAAGTGAAGTACCAGTATATGAGAGCAGTATTATAAAATACTAGAGGCCCAGTGCACGAAATTTGTACACGGGGGCGGGGGGATGGGGTCCCTCAACCTGGCCTGCACCCTCTCCAATCTGGGACCCCTTAGGGAATGTTGGACATCCCTCTCACAATCTGGGACCACTGGCTCCTAACCGCTGGCCTGCCTGCCTGCCTTTCTGATTGCCCCTAACCACTTCTGCCTGCCAGCCTGATTGTCCCCTAACCGTTCCCCAGCTGGCCTGATTGACACCTAACTGCTCCCCTGCTGGCCTGATCACCCCCAACTGCCCTCCCCTGCCACGACTCACCTCCTTCATGCGAGGTGGTGGAGCTGCGGGACCTCCAGGCCTCACCTCGTGGAACGGCCACTGGGCCCTGCCTCTGCTGTGCATGTGGCCATCTTCTGGTGGCCATCTTTGTGATGGCCATCTTGTGGTGGCAATCTTGTGATGACATTGCACGAGGGCATTGTGCGAGGGCGTGACGCCACCTAGGCTTTTATTATATAGGATGGGTGGGAGGAATTAGAAATATTATTATATGGTACCTGCAAACACATGAAGTGGTTTGAAGTTATTTCAAAGTAGACTTAGATAAGTTGTAAATGTATATTGCAAACTCTAGGGCAATGTTTTAAAAAAAAATTAAAGTATAATTGATATATTGAGAGGAAAGAAAATTGAATCATATAAAATGCTCAATTAAAACCAGAGAAGGCATAAAGAGTGGACGATCAAAAAAAAACAGAACAAGAACAATTAATAAAAAGCATTTATGCCTGGCTGGTATGGCTCAGTGATTGAGCATCGACCTATGAACCAGGAGGTAATAGTTCAATTCTTGGTCAGGGCACATGCCCAAGTTCCGGATTCAATCCCCAGTGTGGGGTGTGCAAGAGGCAGTCAATCAATAATCATCATTGATGTTTTTCTCTCTCTCTCTCCCACCCACTAACTGAAATCAATAAAACTATTTTTAAAAAGCATCTATAAATATGATAGCTCTTAATCTAACTATATCAATAATCACTTTAAATGTGAATTATCTAAATATACTGATTAAAAGACAGAGACTATCAAGGTGGATAAAATAACAAGACCCAATTCTATATTATCTAAAAGAACCCAATTTAAATATAAAGACACGGATTAAAAGTAAAGGCATGGAGAAAGGTATACCATGCTAACACTGACTAAAAGAAAGCTGCAGTAAGTATATTAATTTCAGGCAAATTATCTCCTGCAATATAGTGGAAAGTACTGCTCATGCCAATCAGGCCCACAGCTCTGGGGGAAGTGTTTGAGAAAAGTAAGAATGTGTGTTGACTTCTTTTTCTGCCTTTATCTAAGTTCTATGAGAGAGATGATTCCAGGCACACATTAACCAGTTTGAAAGCGGAGTGAAATGGAATACATTTCCACCAACGTTTTGTTAAGGCTTTCTCTTGTGTTCTTTACCAGACAATGGGAGCTGGCCAGATTAAAGTTTGGTTGCTTTCCAACGCCAGCCTATTTTTTCACATGGCCTCAGGGTACCCATCATAATACCTGAGTGTGGGTTTGTGCCATGTACCAGCCAGTGAGTAAAAGAATAGACTCTTCAGGTTTAAGAACATTTTTTTCAGACAAGATGTATGGCTGTGGTTACTTCACCAAGGAACTGAATGGAAAGAAATATACCAGAAATGTATTAAGAATGCACAGACTGGCCTTTAAGAACCTGTAATTCTTCAATCTCTAAAGCAATCCCCACAGTCCCCACAAATGAATCCACATGAGAGCATACACTTTAATAGCACTTTAGATGTGGCTATGGAGGATAATAGGTGGAAGAACCTTCCAGAGGCAAAGCCCAAGGCCACAGAGGACAATGAAGAAGGAGATTCCTTGGCTGAGTCAGGGTCCAAGATAGAAACACATATTATTGCCAGGACAGGGAGCCTTTAATCTCAGTGGGCATTATGTCATTGCAATAGTCCGATGATTGCTGTTTGCCTCTCTTTCTCTTTCTGAGAGAGGATTTTTATAATCTTGCTCTTAATTCACCACTATCTTTTTGGTGGTCTTGGGAGGACAGATGCTTCTTTTTCAGTAGATGCTCACATGAGGGTCACAAGTACACTTGATGAGGGGAACGCATATCACTCAGAGGTCCTAGATTTTGAGCTGAATGGAGGGGACAAATGGAACTTTGTGTTGTTTCATTAGATCAGGAGAAAAATGCGTTTTGTGTGTAGAAAGAAAAAGCGTGCTCTACCCAGTTTGGCTCAGTGCAGAGCGTCAGTGGATTGAAGTGTCCCAGGTTCGATTCTGGTCAAGGACACATGCCCAGGTTGTGGGCTCAATCCCCAGCAGGGGGTGAGCCAATTAGTGATTCTCGCTCATCATTGATGTTTCTATCTCTCCCTCTCCCTTCCTCTCTGAAATCAAGAAAAATATATTTTGAAAAAAGAAAAAGAGCGCCCTCACCAGTTTGGTTCAGTGGATAGAGCATCGGCCTGCGGACTGAGAGGTCCCAGGTTCGATTTCGGTCAAAGGCATGTACCTTGGTTGCGGGCACATCCCCAGTAGGAGATGTGCAGGAGGCAGCTGATCGATGTTTCTCTCCCATCGATGTTTCTAGCTCTTTATCCCTCTCCTTTCCTCTCTGTAAAAAATCAATAAAAAAAAAAAAAAAAAAAAAAGAGTGAGCAGGATGTTAGGGTGATCTGCAGGTGGACTATACCTGGGACTGCTAGTCGCCTCTCTTGTTTGCATTGTCCTCTCTCCCTCTAGCAATAGAATTACCCAAATTTTAGTTTAAAACACAGCCATTCAGCCAAGTGTGTATTTCTCAGCCTCATCTGCACCTGGGTTTGACCATGTGACTTGGTTTTAGTTAATGGGATATGAGAAGAAATCATACATGCCATATAGTCTTGGGCTGTTAAAAGAAATAGGCAAGCCCTGGCTGGTTTGGCTCAATGGACAGAGCGTCAGCCTGCAGACTGAAGGGTCCTGGGTTCGATTCTTGTCGGGGGCACATGCCTGGGTTGCGGGCTTGGTCCCCAGTGGTGGACATGCAGGAGGCAGCCAATCAATTATTCTCTCTCATCATTGGTGTTTCTATCTCTCTTTCCCTCTTCCTTCCTCTCTAAAATCAATAAAGATACATTAAAAAAAAATAAAAAAAGAAATAGGCAAGCCTCCCCTTGTTCTTTTCTCTCTTCCCAGTGGCCAAGAGGTTGATAGGTATCAAGTGCTAAAGCAACCATATTAGATCACAAAAAAGCAAGCATGGTGGAGGAACAACATAGATGGAGTCTGGGTCCCCAACACCTCATACCTGCCATACCAGCCCTGGACTGCTTATGTTCAGACTGTGACACAAAGAGAAATAAAATTCTTTTCAAGCTGATAGGGTCCTTATTAGAGCAAATCAAGCATATAGCCTAATCAATACAGTGTCATATCACATTGCATCATAACTGTTTTTCTTAGTTATGATTCTTTTTATTATAAGTATCTAATTAATAATATTGCTAGTATCAGCTAATAATAGCATGTAGCAAGTGTCTACTGTAATCCAAGGGCTGGAAGTTCAAACAACCCTTACAGGATCTAAAACAGGAAATAGAGAAGCCATCAGTAGCTGAGGTTACTGCCTAAGCAAACTAGTTTCCTCTCCTTTGATTGGTATATGACCGAATATGATTGAACTGGTTCCATCTTTACATCATTTTCTAACAAAGACAGACAGGAACTTTAGTCCTAATTTAAGAGTTACCAGAATAGAGAATGTGGGCCAGCTTTGGCTAATTCAAGATCAATATTGAAGATGAAAGTTCTCAGAAAAGTCTGGTGTCAGCTTTGTAGATAAACTATGGATCTAATATATTACTAATTTACACGTCTGTCTTCTGTATTATGCTTTGTTGCTAAGGCTGTGGAGAATCAGGAACTCCCATTCATTGCTGGTGGAAATGCAAATTGGTACAACCATTGTGAAGGAGAATTTGGCAATATCTAACAAAACCACACATGTGTTTATTTTTGACACAACAATTGCACTTCTAGGAAATTGTCCCCAAGATACACCTTCAATATTATAAAAATACATATGCATGAGATTGTTCATTGCAACATTATTTGTAATTGCAGCCTAAATGCCCAAACCTAAGAAAATAATTGAAGTATGGTACATTCATACAATGAGAACTATAAAACTAAATTAAAAATAAGGATGATATCTATAAACATATGGAGTGATTTCCAAAATAGATTCTTTTATTTGTAATTCTCATCTGAGGCTATGCTTATTGATTTTGGAGGTAGGGGGAGGGAGAGAGAAAAAGAGGAAGAGAGAGAAACATCATTGTGGGAGAGAACATGGATTGGTTGCCTTCCATACATGCCCAGACTAGGAATCAAACCTGCAACCTAGGTATGTGTCCTAACCAAGATTTGAACCGCCAACCTTTCGGTATATGGGATCACACTCCAACCAACTGAGCTACACTAGCCAGGGCTAAAAATTCTCAGTTTTAATTTCTGATGCATTAAATATAATAGCTATAGCCCACATAAACAAAAACTTTTTGGCTCTTCAATAACTTTTTAAAAAATATTTTTTATTGATTTCAGAGAGGAAGGGAGAGGGAGAGAGAGAGAAACATCAATGATGAGAGAGAACCATTGATCGGCTGCCTCCTGCACGCACCCCATTGGGGATTGAGCCTACAACCCAGGCCTTTGACCAGAATCGAACCTAGGACCCTTCAGTCCACAGGCCAATGCTCTATGCAATGAGCCAAACCAACCAGGGCTCTTTAATAACTTTTATAATCTAAAGAGGCCCCAAGGCACAAAAGTTTGAGAATTGCTAATCTATCATGAACTACCTATTGCATAATAAAAAATATACATATATCTGCTTTTTGTTTGTGTAAAAAAACCCCACAAAATACAGAAAGGGAACACTAGAAAACAATGGTCTTGATGACCTGCATGGTGAGAGGAATCTACAGGACTGACACTTCTCTAGGTAAACCTAATTAGTATTAATTTTGGAACCACACTAATCCTTTAAATACCAAAAAATAATCATAAAATCAAAAGAATGTGTGAGAACTACAAAATGGAATATAAATTTAAAAAATAAACTTAAATGTATTTCAAAAGAATAACAGTCACATTGAAAAGGGTAGAAGAAAGAACTAACTCAAGTAACTTAAACATAGTATTTTGACCTTATATCCTTAGAGTAAAGAAAAAAAATAAATGAATACTGAATTATTGTAGCAGGTTTGTTCTTTGCAGAGACATGTCTGGTATATTCTAAGATTGAACAAGTAATAATTATCTTGAGAGTAAATGGAAACAGGTTTCTCACTGTCAGAGAAGATAATTAAAACTATGAAAAGTGGGAAGGTTGAAATGAGTCCTGTGGTGTTGGAATGAAATGTATCAGTATGAATGCATGGTTTTCAATGTACTGTATGGACATAGAAGTGTGAGTGTGTGCGCGCACGTCTGTGCGTGCGTGTGTGTGCGCGCTGCGCATTCTACCTCTGTCCACTGAGAGGTAGAAGTCATGACACTCCAGTAGTGATAAGCACACATACAGCCCATGTCTTAGTTTCTAAATGCCACTTTCTACTGAAAATGGCTGGGACTTTTTGGAGAAATGACGGCTTCCAGGGCTGGGGCAGGGAAAAAACAATATGACCCTGGAACATTTGTCATTCCAGAAAATAAGAAAGTCCTCAAAGAATGATGAAGTCAAGTCACAAGGATAAGGGGGTCAGTTTGAGGAGCTCCCATTGGCTGAATTGGAGACAATCTGAGCACCAACATAAAGAATAATAGTAATTAGCTATAACCCACTCACTAAAAGGACTCCATACATCCACAGAGATATAAATAAACGAGCAAATGGGGAAGGAAAAGCATTTATGTATATTAAAATGCCAACAAATAAATGTAAATGATGGTGTTAGAAATCACCAATTGATAAATATGGTAGTAATATTTGATTCAAACTAGAATCATAATGGATTAGACACCATCTTAACAAGTAATCAATGTTAACATTACCCAGTAATGCAGCAATTTTCAACCAGGGTTGAAAGTGTAAGAATTTTTAAAACATGAAATGAATGTTTTAAACCTGTATTTAGTCAGTAGCACTGACCTCTTTTCCCCTAGATTCCCAGCTAAAAAATGACAACAGTCAACATGACATTAGCCATCCAGTGTGAATGCCCTGTCTTGAACCATAAATATATAGGCCATATAATATAGTTACATCTTATTGGTTACATCTCTTAATAAAGTTGCATCTGATTGGTTAATTATGGGTACCAGAAGTCCTTATATACAAATATAGGCACCTGATTTTTAAAAAGTCACATTGGAGCAAAAAGGGTAGGTAATAACTACTATTATTTTTTTGTAAGTCAATCAAAATCATACCTATTTTTTGTTAGATCGGCAAAACTGTATAATTTCTGTTGTGATGCAGAATTTTGGTAATTGGTTTATGTATGCCATGAGATGAAAAAGGTTGAAAATCACTGCAGTAAAGGGATGTCAACATTGAAATGATCTGCCACCTAATATGATACACTGAGGACATAATGTCACTTTTGTGATATATCTGTCAAAAATGCACAGCCTCAATCTAACTGTGAGGAAACATGAGATAATGCCAAAGTGAGGGTCAGACTGTAAAATAACAGGTCTTTACTCTTCAAAAATGCCAAGGCCATGAATGACAAAGACAGACTGTTCCAGATTAAAGGAGACTAAAAAGATAGGCCAACTAAATACAACATGTGATCCTAGATTGGCTTAGTCTAGAAATTTTGGCTTTTGTCTGAAGGACATTATCTGACAACTAGCAAATTATGAATCTGGTCTGTATATTGAATAACAGTATTATATCAGTGTTAGTTTCCTAATTTTGATAATTGCATTATGTAAGAGGAAGTCCTTGTTCTTAGGAAACTCACACTGAAGTATTTAGGGCTCAAGGGGTAACATATCTGCCACTTATTCTCAAATGATTCAGAAAAAGGAACATATATGAAGGAAATAAATGTGTGTGTAAAAAATCTGGGGAATCTGAGTGGTGCAGAGTATATGGGAGTTCTTTGTACTATTCTTACCACTTTTTTGTAAGGATGAAATTATATGAAAATTACAAAAGCAAATGAGGCCTTGGCTGGTGTGGCTCAATTGGTTTGAGCGTCATCCCATGGCACCGACGGGTGGCAGGTTTGATCACTAGTCAGGGCACAGGCCAGGGGTGCCGGTTTGATCCCCGTCAGGGCGTGTACAGCAAGCAGCTGGTTGGTGTTTCTCTCCTCCTCCCCTCTCTCTCTAAAATAAAAAATTAAAAAAAAATGTTTAAAGTAAATGAGGAAGAAATTCTGACACATGCAATAACATGTGACCTTGGAGATATTATGCTAAGTGAAATAAGCCAGATCCAGAAGGACAAATAGGGTCTGATTCAGCTTATATGACGGACCTATAGAGCTCAAGTTCATGGAGACAGAAAGTGGAATGGAAGTTGCCAGGGGCGGGGAGAGAGGAAAGGGAGTCACTGTTTAATGAGCGCAGTTTCCTTTGGGGAAGATGAAGTGTGCAGGAGCGGGTGGCGGTGGTGATGGCTGCACAGCAATGTGAATGTACTCAATGCACGGAATTGTGCACTTAGAAAATAATGAAAATGATCATCTTCACGTTATGTGTTTTTTATCACACCTACACACAAAGCGAGTGAGGGTTGACAGTCCAGATTTACCCTTTAACCCCACACCACCAGCCTCACTCGCCCAGAACTGATTACAGCTGCAGTTTTATTCCACAAAAACACGTGGGAGCAGCCTCCTTCCCCACGGAGGTCTCCTAACATCCCGCGATCGGTCTGAGCGAGAAGCGGCCTGTTTACACGATGGTGATAAGCTGCTGGGGGGCAATGTAATCACGACAGTCAGACAGTCATTCGTCAGCAACCTGCTTGCAGGGCAGCACTTCCCAAGGATGCCGGGGACACTGAGAGACAGGCACCTTAAACTTGCCCGTGACCTCTGCCGTGTGGACAGGAAGAAGGAGCAAAGGAAACCAGCTGGTTTCTGCAGCCTCAGTCTGGCCCAGCCCGGCGTGGAGCGGGTTCATGCTCTCCGCTGGGTGACTCATTATTTTTTAATAGCAAACAATAGTTCTCTATACTTTGCTGGTAGTAATTGCATGTACGGCGTCAAATATCAAGGCAGGTAAATCTTGTCTTATTTTTAGAAAGGTAAAGTACCAAGCGCAAAAATCCCTTCCATCTTCACAGCCACAGTGAAACTTCAGGCCTTTTATTTTTTAAAACCCTACTAACCAGACTCTGCCTCTAATTTGTTCTGGAGAAAACTGCAAACTTCATCTTCCTAAAGTGTTGTCAAGTTGTCATCACTTCCTACAGGAGAAAGCCCGACCCCACCTCAGTCTAGTAATTTAACTTTAAAATACCTTTTGAGTTTGCCTTCTATGACTCCCTCCTCCTGTGTCCATCAAATTAGACCACCACTCCTTAGAATTGTGAGAATAAGCAAGTCATGTTTTCTGTCAAAGAACAGTTTAAACAGCCGCCATTTTGGACTGCTTACCTTGGCAGCCACCATGTTGGCTCATGTGACTTGGCAGCCACCATGTTGGCCAGGAGACTTGCAGCTCCCCTGGGGGCCGCCATCTTGAAATAGCAAAGGCCAACCCCTCCCTTTGAATTAGCCAATCAGGAAAGATTGTGTGCCTGAGCTCCAATCAAGAGTGAGGAACTGGTCACCTGCCTCAGGATTAAGGAGCCGAGCAGACCACCTGCTCAGTGAGTGTGCTCCCAGACCATGTGTGCACCCTCCTGCAGGAGTAAAGATATTTGCCTTGCTGCCTGGCTCCGAGTAAGTTTTGTGTTCTACCAGGATTGGGGGCCTTCCCTTATTGCTTACAGAATAAATTCCCAAAAAGTGTGATTGGGGATCAAAGAGTGCTCCCAAGACTTTATATATACATTGTTGAGTTATCTCACCAGCTTTGAACAAAAGCTTCCTTTTCTCCAAATCCTTGTCAAATCTACTTCCTTCAGTTTTTGAAATTCACTTAACTGCTCATCTGTTCTCCTCCTTTGAACTCCTAGCACATTCACCTACTTTGCTTACTTATTTTATCTTCGGACAAACCAACTTACAACTTTGCACATAGTAACCACTCAGGAATATTTGTCAATATGTGTCAAGTGAATAATATTACTATTCCAGTTCAGGTGTAGAACCAGTAATTGTACCTAGAACCTGGTACCAAGGATAGGCAGCTTTTTTTTTTTTAGCTTAAAAAATGAGACCTATTTCTTTTCATGATAATGAAAGTGAAAGAATCCAAGCTCACTGCAGAAAACTTGCAAGAGAGTGAGAAGCCACAATCCCCCAACAACAGCATAGGCATTATTTATATTTAGGGCTACACATAGGCAATCATGATGCAACAGGTGAAGCTGAATCCTAGAAATACACAATTTTATTTTTGTTTTGTTTCGGTGTACATTCAAATAATGTCTGGAGTGGATCTGGAAGGTAAAAGAAAATACACCTTCAATTTCATTAACTGAAAGAAAGCGTACAAACTCTTTTTGCATGTCTCTAAAACTTCTCAGCTTTATTTCTCAAGAAAAATCCATAACTAGGACTGACTACTCTGTGTGAACAGGGACAGCAAGGGTGGAGGTGAGGCATTCTAATCCTACAGCTAAATCAGTGAGGAATGAATATTAATTTCCTATTTCAGTATTTAAATTTTTTTTCTAGCATAATCTATCTAATAGCATATAAGGATTCCTTAACAGTAACTTAGTTAAGTCTTCTTTATACAACCTGAATATGAGCAAACAAAATTTACTTTTTTTTTCCTGGACTAAAGTTTAATTTGCTTTTAAAAAAATCTTTACTAAAGACGTTTTTTACTGATTCCAGAGAGAGAGGAAGGGAGAGCAAGAGAGAGACCGAGAGAGAGGGAGAGAGAGAGCAAGAAACATGGAATGATTGGTTGCCTCCTGAACACGCCCAACCAGGGATTCCAGGGATCCCACACACAACCTAGGTATGTGACCTGACTGGGAATGGAACCCACAACCTTTTGGTGTATGAGATGATGCTCCAATCAACTGAGCCACCTGACCAGTCTATTTTGCATTTTTTTAAAATACAGAAATGGTTTGATTACAATTTACAAAATAATAAAAGATGTATTTGGGGGGTGTAAGAGAGAACTAGGAAAAGCAAGTGTGTGTTTAAGTTATATTAGAGAGTAATTTTTTTCTAAACAACACTGTTAGAATGAAAAGTGGGGAGGTTATTTTGTGAACTGGATTTCAAAGCTACATGGAAGGACTTGTATTTCAGATTGAGAATGTCTCAAGAATTCTTCCAGGTTCAATGAAATAATGACACAGGCAAAGCACTGTGGTTACAGAATCATTAGCCCTTTTGGAAAATGTACTTTTTGGTCAGAACAATAAGAAATGACAAGTGACTGATCAAGTAGAAGTTTGTGTAGGCTTTTGCTATATTCCCAAAAGAAGCTGGTAGGATGAGCATATTTTATCAGATGAAAGCAAAGTGAACCTAATTCAAGAAATCTAGGCCCCATTTTTTTCTTTTTTTTTTTAATTTCTTTATTGATTAAGGTGTCACATATTTGTCCTCATCCCCCCATTCCCATCCCACACCCCTCCCCACGGATGCCCCAACCCCCTGTTGAACTTAACCATTGGTTAGGCTCATATGCATGCACACAAGTCCTTTGGTTGATCTCTTCCCCCTCCCCCCCCTCCCCTATCCTCCCTCTGAGGCCCGATAGTCCAATCGATGCCTCCTTGTTTCTGGTTCTGTTCTTGTTCATCAGTCTATGTTGTTCATCATTTCCCCTAGATGAGCGAGATCATGTGTCACTAGAGATATACTTATAAGAACTGAATGTGAGACGAGCAATAATAGTTATGCTGACAGGCAAATGAATCAGTCTGTAGTGAGTTTCTTTCTGGACCAACAGTTCTTTTGAGACCCAATATCAATGTCCACCAGTTTCTTATGAGTACATGTCGGCACTGACCCCTCAGCTCTGGATGGTGGACAAATGGTGGTAATGCAGGTCCGACTCCCTCTGGTTTGGTCTCGGCCGGACTCAGGGACATGGCTTCACCCAGACCCAGGGGCACGTGGCCTCACCTGGACCCAGGTGCGCGCGGCTTCACCCGGACCCGGGACCCAGCCTCACCTGGATCCAGGGGCACACGGCCTCACCCGGACCCGGGATCCAGCTTCACCCGGACCCAGGGGCGCGAGGCCTCACCTGGACCCAGGACCCAGCCTCACCCGGACCCAGGGGCACGTGGCCTCACCTGGACCCAGGTGCGCGCGGCTTCACCCGGACCCGGGACCCAGCCTCACCCAGATCCAGGGGCGCGCGGCCTCACCCGGGCCCAGGACCCAGCCTCACCGGGACCCAAGGGCGCGAGGCCTCACCCGGACCCAGGGGCGCGTGGCCTCTCCCAGACCCAGGGGCGCGTGGCCTCACCCGGATCCAGGGGCCCATGGCCTCACCCGGACCCAGGATCTAGCTTCACCCGGACCCAGGGGCGCGAGGCCTCACCTGGACCCAGGACCCAGCCTCACCCGGACCAAGGGGCACATGGCCTCACCTGGACCCAGGTGCGCGCGGCTTCACCCGGACCCGGGACCCAGCCTCACCCGGATCCAGGGGCGCGCGGCCTCACCCGGGCCCAGGACCCAGCCTCACCGGGACCCAAGGGCGCGAGGCCTCACCCGGACCCAGGGCGCGTGGCCTCTCCCAGACCCAGGGGCACATGGCCTCACCCGAACCCGGGATCTAGCTTTACCCGGACCCAGGGGCGCGTGGCCTCACCCAGATCCAGGGGCACATGGCCTCACGCGGACCCGGGATCTAGCTTCACCCGGACCCAGGGGCGCGTGGCCTCACCCGGACCCAGGGGCGCGTGGCCTCACCTGGACCCAGGGGCGCGTGGCCTCACCCGGACCCAGGGGCGCATGGCCTCTCCCGGACCCAGGGGCGCGTGGCCTCACCCAGATCCAGGGGCGCACAGCCTCACCCGAACCTGGGATCCAGCTTCACCCGGACCCAGGGGCGCGTGGCCTCACCCGGGCTCTAGGCCCCATTTTTCAAAGGGTTGTTTTGTTTAGTTTTTTTTTTAAGCTAAATGCGATTCTTGTGAAGGACAAACTATTAAGGACAAATAACAGATTTGTGATTTCCATCAAGGGATAATATAGCCAAAAGGAGAGAGAGAGAGAGAGAGAGAGAGAGAGAGAGAGAGAGAGAGAGAGAGAGAGAGAGAGAGAGAAGTAAAAGGAAGGGGAGAGGGAGTCCCAGGTTCGGTTCCCGTCAAGGGCACATGCCTGGGTTGTGGGCTTGATCCCGGTGTGTGTGTGTGTGTGTGTGTGTGTGTGTGTGTGTGTAAGTGTGTGTGCAGGAGGCAGCCAAACAATGATTCTCTTTCATCATTGATGTTTCTCTCTCTCCCTCTCCCTTCCTCTTTGAAATCAATAAAAATATACTTTAAAAAAACTAAAATTGATTCTGAACTAGTAGACATGTATGTGAGTTGTTGCCAGCACAAACAAAAGCAGAGAGAAAAGTCTGGACTGATTTAGACATCTGTTTCACCCTGAGGAAGAGCCCCGCTGATCTAGTTCGTAAATGTGTTGCTGAGGCGAGCTTCCAAAATAGGTGGGGAAGAGAAAATAAAATGCATCTAAGTTTTAAAAATAAAGTATATCCAAGCAGCTTGGAAGTGAATGTCTTCCTCCCTTTTAAGGTAATATGGAAGAATTGTTTTGGCTTTTGCATGACATCCTGTGGAGGCCTGATGAAAACACTGGGAGATAACAGATTGTTCCCTTTTAAAAATATGCCAGGAGAAGAGAAAGCCTTTACTTAATGTTCCTTGCCTTTCAGGGGATATGCTGACTCCATCCATACGTTGATAGCATTTAATTCAATTTTGGGAAAAGCATCTTGCTTTCTTTTTAAGTATTGTAATGCTTGACCAAATTGTCTGCAAAAATTACCTGCATCAAAATTAACCTTTCCAATTTTGCAGATTTGGTCATCCAATTCAACAATGTAAATGGTTTGGTGGCCTTTGTTATTATTTTTTTGTAAAAGGCAATGAATAATGAGCTCCCAGGGTGTCATTGGGGCTTATTCACACTTGCTAATGATTAACTACCCAAGACTCTTGAACTGCAGAGCCAGTGAGCCAGTTTTAAAAGCCCCATATACAACTTCGTCCTATTTTAGATCCTTGCTAGGGAGAGGGGGCATAGAGTATTTGCAAAAATCCTCTCCAACTCAAACCAGACCAAAGCTAAAATGTACGATAATTAGAGATTGGTACATAAATTACATCCATAGTTACAATCCACTATATTTAGTTATTAAAAATTTCCTGCCTTGCAAGAAATGTTAAAAGAAGTGTTTTAGAGAGGGGAAAATGAGGTAGGCCAGAAACTCAGATCTACTTAAAGGAAGAGCACAGAAGAAGAAATGAGTGAAGGTAAAATAAAATGATGGTATAGGCCCCAGGTACCAGTCAATGACTGGACACTTGCCTTCACTAACTTCACCTCAAGTGGCACACACTCTCTCTCTCAGTTCAGGCTTGTACAAAAAAAAGTAGAAGATGAAAAAAATAGCCTGCTTACCATGTATCCCATTCCCTTCCCCATTCTCTTCCTCCAAAGGTAGCCATTGCTACTATTTCCTTGAGTATCATTTAAAAATATATAGGCATAAAAATTTTCACACAAAAGGAATAATACTATAGTTTTCTGTACCTTGCTTAAAAATATAGCCCTAATCAACATAGTATATTATTAATCTTCCGATACCAGCTCAATCCAATTTACTTAATTGTAATTACTATTTTTATGATTTTTTTAAAAAAACATTTTTGTTTATTTGGATTCCTTTGCCCAACTTTTTAAAAACAGAATTCTTTCCGATGATTTTTATGAGCTCTTCATATATTAGGTACATTGGTCTGATGATGCCTGACATGTGCTGCAAGTACTTTGCTTTTGAAAATTTTATGGGATTTTCCCTCAAACACAGTTTAAAAAAACAACAAAACAAAAACAAAATGCTTATGAACATTTACATATTTTATTCTTTCTCAGTTTTGTGTCCTGATTGGGAAAGTCTTCACCAGTCCAAGATCATATTCATGCCCCCACACTGCTGACTTTTTGGACGGGATAATTTCTTGTGGGCGTCTGTGCTGTGTGTAGGCGAGTGTTTAGCAGCATCCCTGGCCTCTATTCTCCAGGTGCCAGTGGCTCCCCCTCCTCTCTAGTGATGACCAAATGTCTCCAAACAACGTCAAATGTCCCCGGGGAGGCCAACTCGCCACATACACACCTTCTGGAGAATCACTGTTCTAAAACATATTTAATGTATTTTAAATCACTTTACTATTTCTATCTTTGAGTCAATGAATTTTATTTTAAAGGAGACAGAGATCCAGCTTCATTTTCAACTAAAAGTAGTCAATTATCCCAATTCATTTATCCCTGAACTGAAAAGCCACTTTTGCCAAAATCTCCATCTCTCTCTTTATTCTAATGTCTCACGGTTCTGTGTTTCCTTTTTATTCTCAGTACAAAACTCTTACATTGTAATTTTTATCAACTTCAAAACACACTTTAATGTTTGGAGGATCTTCCCCTATCCTCCCCCACCCAACTTTCTCTTTTAGAATTTCCCCAGCTATTGTGAGATCTTTAATTTTTATGAACTGTGGTCATTACAAAAAAAAAAAAAAATCCTATTGGTATTTTAATGGAAATTGCTTTGAATTTAAAGATTGATTTGGGGAAAATAAACATCCTTCTCCTTTCATTACTAAATCTTGCTAAAAACAATGTTATAGTTTTTATTTTACTTAAGTCTTCCTACATGTCTCTCCGTAGGATTTTAAAGTTTTCCTCATAAAACTTGCACATATTTCTTGTTAATTTTATTTCTAGATATTTTGTCATTTTGTTGCTATTATAAATGGGTCCTCTATAGTTTTGGGAAGATAATGGACACATGTGAACGGATTAACTACATTCATGGAAGTAGGAGAAAGGGAATAAGTTAACATCTGGTATGGTATCTGAAAGTCTTTTTAGTAGGAGTCACAGGAAAATAAACAAGTTAATAGTCAAATAGCAAAATACTGTAATTTAAAGTGTGGTGTTACGGAAGAAATAAAGAAAGGGTTGAGCTAGATCTGTGGTTCTCAAGCAGCAATGATCCTCGCCCCACCCACACCAACCCCACCCCATTTCCATTCCTCTGGAGGACATCTGGCAATGCCTGGGCTGTTTTTTTGTTTGTCACAACTTGGG
Source organism: Cnephaeus nilssonii (assembly GCF_951640355.1). NCBI lineage: Eukaryota > Metazoa > Chordata > Mammalia > Chiroptera > Vespertilionidae > Cnephaeus > Cnephaeus nilssonii. The sequence continues at coordinate 58,094,059 of NC_137082.1, forward strand.
GGATGGGTGTTACTGACAAGTACTGGTTAGGGCCAGGCATGCTGCTAAACATTCTACAATACACAACAAAGATTATCCAGCTCCAATTGTTTTGTTTTTTAAAAAATATATTTATTTCAGAGAGGAATGGAGAGGGAGAGATAGAAACATCAATGATGAGAGAGAATCACTGATTGGCTGCCTCCCGCTTGGCCCCAACTGGGGATTGAACCTGCAACCCAGGATCTTTCAATCCACAGGCCGACGCTCTATCCACTGAGCCAAACCGGCTAAGGCCAGCTCCAATTGTTAATAGGGCTGTGGTTGAGACCCTGAGGGGGACCGTAGCATTGAGGATACCTAAATTTAGGTCAGGATATCACAGACTCCTGGGACCATCCCAGGCCAGTCAACTTGAAAACATCAAATAATAAAAAATCCCTTACATTTGTGTGTAGTATACATATGCACATTTGGAGAGTGGAGAGGAATTAAGGTCTTCCACATTTAACTTTGTATACTTGTTTCTTGCTTGAATTTTTTAGCATTTTTTTTAAATTAAAAAATGAGAAAAGAACACAAAGCACAAAATGCTGGTAGGTTGGAAGAGAGCCTTTTGTAAAACTACTGGTAGATTTCAAAGAAGAGATTTTGAAGCAATCACCACACATGATCAGTAGGCCCTGATACCATCATCTGTGCTTAGAATCTGTTTTATATACTGCCTTCCACATCTATTGGATCTTCTAAGAAAGAGTGACAGAGAACGCCTGATTTAAAGCCAGGCAATTTATGCCCAGTACTTGGTTTTATACCTTTTAGCTTTGTTATATTTGGATGTTAAGTTATATTGACTTCAGGGAAAAATAATAACATACTTCACTGTACTATTAAATAAGGCCACCTAAGTGTTTCATAAACTGTAAAGCACACTACAGATTTATGATGAGGCCAAAAGAGGGTAAAGGCTGTACTCAAATTATCTCTTTTCTCTGTCCCCTTGAATCCAAGCCTCTAGGGCCTAGAGTCTAGGGAGGCAAAGGGAAAGGAGGACTGGGCTACAGGGGAAAAAGGATGGGAAGAGAAGTGCAGGCTAGGAGAAAAGTGATTACACACTAAAGTATCTTCTGAGTTACATTATTCATGTAATTAAGAGATGGAGATAATCCTGATGGGGTTGATAAAATCATAAGAGGGTTGTAGCCCCGCCCCAGGCCCTTGAAAAGACTATGGTCAGCTTTAAGTAGTCCCAGCCCCCACACCTGAGATGTGAAGAGATGACTATAAAATCCTTGTGTGAGCCCAGCAGTCTACATATACGTTTTTATAAAATATCTGTCCCCCAGAGATTAGAAGCAAAAGGGATGGATACAAGACTGAGTGGGTCATCATTCCTCCACCTAGGACAGGGCCGGAGGGAATTCTTGCTTAATCAATGGTTGTTGAGTAGATTAATGAAATACATTCTCCATACTTCCTGGACCTGGCATCAAAATAACTGGATGTATTGATACTTTTTTTTTTTCTGGCTTTTGTGCCTTTGAAGAGTTCGCAGGCTGTGAAAAATAACTTTAACAGCTCTGTTTCTTCTCTTGGCCTTGAGACAGCTTGAGAAGATAAGACACCCATTGGAACGAGGTGTGCCTGGAGGGAAACAATAATAGTGAAAAACGTTTATTAGCAGACTTCTTGAGCACCAGTTTTCCAATTTAATTAACATTCATATGAACTCAGCAAATAATATGTAGCACATGTAAATCCATATACTTTTATTAATTAAAAAAATTTTAGCACTGGAGAAAATCTTGTCATTGGATCAGTTTTACAGAGAGGCCCTAGGTGGGCACTGGAATTGACAGAGCCAGGACTAAAACTTGCTTTTCCACCTTGGGAAAAGCAAATACCGTTAACAAAAAATATCCTAAGCAATTGCTGATTTTTCTTGCCTGTGTTTTGCAGACTCCAGGCACTTCTCGGAATGAACCAACGTTTCAAAGCCCCAAACAAGTTTGGGAACGAGCCTTGGGGGTGGGGACCTCTACCAGGGGAGTCCTCCACCGACAGGTGCCCGGGTTCCTCTCCGGACCACCTCACTAGCTTTAATAATTGCTTTGATATTATGCGCTCCAGCAAACGGTGAGCATTGGCCGGATCTGGCCGGGACCTCCAGCGAGAGCGTTTCAAGTTCCACTTTTTCCTCTTCGCAATTTGAAAGAAATGATGTGCGCCCCTCCCCCTGCCCCTGAAGTTTGTTTTCTAGCTATCAACTCGCTTCCTCTCTCGGTTTCCATCTCAGTTGCCAGAGAATCGCAGTCATTAGCCAAGTTCATTTAGACGAAAAGGTGCCTTTGTGTACAGAATGACAGCCATCGCGTGGCCAAGGATAACCACGCGGAAGAAGGAAACATTTTTTTTTTTGTCGCGAGCGGCTGCAAGCGGCCAGGAGGCGTGTTTTGTTGAGTGGCCGAGGCCACTTTCGAAGTTAGCAAACAAAGCGTCTCCCCAGTAACCGCCGGGCTCCAGACGAGGCTCCTGCCACTCAGGCCGCGGCGTGGCGGCGTGGGCCGGCCCCGGCTCCTCCTCCCGGCGTCTCTCCTCCCTCCTCTCCGGTTCCCCAGCGGATGTGAGCCACCAATCCCTGCAACAAACAAGCCTTCAAACGCCAGCTCGGAGCAGCCCTCTAACGGGCGGCCCCCGCCCTGTCCCTGCCCCACGTCTGTCCCGCTCCCCGGCGCAGCAGCCGATTCATCTCCAGCCAGGTCCCGGGAAGGAACTGCGCGCCAGAAAGTTGCAGGGGACCTTTCGGGGTGCTGGTTCGCCCCGGGACCAAGTTTATGCGCTTTGTCGTTTCAGAAGTGTGTTCTCTCAGGTGCTGATCAGTCGGCAAAACACCGAAGAAAAAAAATCGTAAGGTCGCTGCCTGCTTCGAGTGACGCTTTTTTCCTTGTTTGTTCATTTTAAGTCCTGTAATTGGAAAAACCACCCAAGCTTAGTAAACTCTGGCCTCAATTCACTGTGCTGGCGGGGGTGTCTTTTTTTGGGAGGGTGAGTGGGTGGGAGGCTGGCTTTAATTTAATCCGAAAACAGAGGCTCCAAAGTCTAGTTAGTCATCGTTTGGCTGCCTTAGTCCCCGGGTTTAACCTTATTTCCACGGAGCTACCCCTGCCGGGTTCTCCGTTGAGGTTACAAAACAAAAAGAGCTCAGAGCCGAAACTGGAGGCCGTCTCCGGCGCTGACGTCTCTGCCGGGGTTATTTACGTGGGGGATTTTTTTTTCTTTTAAGTGACGGTGAAAGTCTCACTGTGGCATGTGACAGTTCGTTCACTTCAAAGCAACAGGACACACACGGGGAAAAGCGACTCAGAGGAGAGGGCGGGGAGGGGGGTATGCGTTTCTTGGAATCAGCCAAACAGGATCTGGTCTTTTGAAAGGGTATTTTCATCCAGGAACTCCTGTTGGGAGTCTTCCTCAACCAAAACAACCCTACGGGAGCATGTGTTTTTTTCTCCATGACCAGTAGTTTGAAATATCCGAGGAGAGAAGGGGTCCCCTAGCAGGGCTTAAGTCTTGAAAGTAGACTTTACGGAAACAGATGAGCAGCCCCCGTGTGGTGGTCACCTTTTCATAAAGGCGGCGGCTGCCCGGGTCCGAGAGTGGGAGAGGCAGGGCGGGAGGGGCGGGCACGGCGTTTTAAAGAGCATGTGAGCATGACAGTGTGCGCCGCAACGTGTTCGATTTCGAAACTGCCTTGCAATCCGGTCCGGAACTCGCAGCTTTAGCCCGGGGGCACAGTCATTCTCCGCGGGTGTCTGTGTCTCATCCCCTTCCCCACCCCCCACCCCGGCCCCGGCCCCGCACAGCCGCTGTTGGAGGAAGAGCCCCCGGAGGAGAAGGGTGCGCCGCGCCGCGCCCGCGAGCCCACGGCAGCCGCGCGTTCTGGAAGAAGTTGGTTCTTGTCCCGAACACTTTCCCCGCGGAGCCCCGCCCCTGGAATCAGAAGCGGCTGTCTCCTCCCGCGGCCGGAGCCGGACGCTGGAGTGTGGGGCAGCTGTCAAAAACCAAGTGGTGTGTGTGTGTGTGTGTGTGTGTGTGTGTGTGTGTTCTCCCCGGGGGTAGAGGAGAGGAAGGAGGGGGCGGCCCGAGTTCCATCTGTTGCAGTTTCCTAACCAAACACACCTTCGTCGGCCCCGGGAAGAAAGGCCCAAAGGAGAAACCCGGGGCGCTCGGCTGGGGTGGCCGCGGCCCAACGAGGGATGCGGGAGGCGTGCGCGCAGCAGGGAGAGGAAGGCTCGGGTTTCTGGGCTCCGCCGCCCCCACCAGGGACCGGTAACCGCGGCCCCGGGGGCGCCGAGTGAGGCGGTGCGGCCGCGGCCCGCGTGCAGCCCTCCCCGGCTGAAAGGTGCGGGGGAGGGGCGGGGAAGCGGCGGGCGGGCGGGCGGGGGACGGGGCGGGCGGCAGGGGGCGGAGGCAGGACCTCCTGTACCTTCCCTCCTCGCCTCTCACTCTGACAGCGCCGAGGTGCGCCGCTCAGGAGCGGGGAACAAAGGAGCAGCGTGGGGAGGGGAGCGAGTTGGGCGAGGGAGAGCCCCCGGCCGGCTGCCAGAAGATCCCGGCGGGAGGAAGCCCAAGTGTCACTTGAATTCCACCCCAGAAGCGGGCGCCTGGGATCCGAGCGCCGGGGCAGCAGTAACTGCTGGGGCTCGTCCTACAAGTTCCCGGAGAGTCCTCGGGGCGGGAGGACCACCGCTTGCCCCCTGCGCTCCCGCTCCTGCCCGGCCCCCCCGAGACCCCAGCGGTGCCCCGCGCTGCAAGGGGAGCTCCAGCATGAAAAGCAAGAAAGGTAAGGCTCCGCGGGCTGCCGCCCCGGGGGCGCGTGTCCCGGGGAAGCGTGCTCGCCGGCCCGCGCCGTGCTCGGGGCGAGAGGGACTTGGGGGACTTGCCAGCCCCGGGCGGACTGTCCGGCTGGGACCGCGGCCGGGCTCTTGGTTGAGGCCGCGTCCGAAATGGCAGTTGCGGCCGCGTTCCTTGCAGACACAACACGAGGGGCTGTTGTGGGGAGACGGGCCTCTCCACGCCGCTGGCACGTTGTCAAGACACACGCTCGCCGCCTTGTTTGTGCGCCTCCCAAGTTTCATTGTCTCAGCCGGCACCCCACGCTTCCCCGAGTCGCCGCGTGGCTTCTCGCTGGTTCGCATGGGCGGGGGGTCGTGAGGGCCCTACTCCAGGGGTACCCCCCCCGCCCCCGCCCCGCTTTCCCCGGCGGCAGCCCAGAGCGCCTTTGTCTGAAAGTTGGGCTTGGATTCCGGGGTTCCCACTCCCCCCCCGCCCCCCCCCCCGAGCTGGGCCCGGACACTCTCTTCTCTGGGGATGGGGGGGTTTTCACAATCAAAAGGAATGCGCCTCCGGCCCCCCAGCTCGCCCTCGGGGGTCGGGAACTTCGGGAAGCCAGTCTGAAACTTTCCTGGCCTCCAAGTTTTCCCACGAAGAAAGCGGGGCGAGCAGCTCGCGGCGGCGGGCGGGCGGGACGAGCCGCAGTCTGACCCGCAGGCTGGGTTGTAAGGGCCAAGCGCGAGTCTGTCATTGTTTCCACGAAACGTTCTGGAAGCCTCGCCGCTAAAACTTGCCGTCAGTCTGGTTTAAAAACAAAATACACGAGAGAAAGAAAGAAAGAGGAAGGAAAAAAAAAAAAAGCCTGCCACCACGAAAGGTCATGGTGAGCTCCCTCTTGAAGTGAACTTTTGAGCCCCTGACGGGGAGGCACCCCGAGTGTGCCGTCGTGGGCCCCCGGTTGGCTTCTCTGTTGTGATTTACGTGAAGCGGCTCCACACGGGAGTGAGCGGCGCGGGGACGCCGGCGGGGGAGGGGGCGCTGCGCGCAGGCGCAGGCGCGCCCGGAGTTTCCGCGGCTCCGCATTCTTTCGGACGGCCCCGCGGGGACAGTTGGAACAATTCAGTTAGAACGCGGCCTCCCCCGCGGCGCGGCGCCCCGGCCCGTCTCCCCCCCTCCCCCCCCCCGGGGGTGCTGTGCTCTTGATTCTGGCCCGGTGCCTCGGAGACTCGCCTCACCTCGTGCGGGACACGTCAAAGTCGGGGCTTTCGTAGCGGTTGGGAGCAGGCTCCCCGCGGAGCCCCCTCCCGGGACTGTGACAACTCGGCGCCGAGAAGTTTGGCCACGTAACGGCGCGGGGAGCACGCGGGTGGCGGCCCCTGGAAGGCCATGTCGACGCGGGGAGGACTGACAGGTCTGGACCCTTCCCCGAGGGACTCTCCCGCGGGCGCTGGGACTCCCTGGGATAAGCTGGTGTGTGTGTGTGTGTGTGTGTGTGTGTGTGTGTGTGTGTGTGTGTGTGTGTTGGGGGGGGGGAGAGGGTTGAAGAGTGGTACTTGTGAGCCCAATGCAAAGCTGGGCTTCCGCGGGGGTCGGGCTCCCCGCATTGTTCGGGCTCTGGTGGGGGGAGCGTTGGTTAGCTCCCCCGATCTGCGCCCCCACCTCTCTTCTCAAAGCCTGCCCGGGCCTCCCCGCCCCCACCAGGCCGGCCGTTGGGTACCTGCCCCCCGCCCCCCTCCTGCCCAGGTACAGCCGGGCGTCCCTCGCCGAGGCCCCGGCAATTTTTGGGTTACCCCCCCCACCCCCACGCTCCCATTGTCCCTCGCTCCTTCCGCGGCACTCGGGTGCCTCCCGGCGCCCCCTTTCCCCGCCGGCCGCCGGACGGGGTCCTCGGAGTCAGCAGCCCGGGGCGCGCCGACTCCTGGAAACAATGAGCGGTGCGTGGCGGAGGGGAAACTTCGCGCCGGGTGCGGGGCCGTGCGGGGCCGCGGAGGCGGCCGGGTTTCTTCACCTTTTTAGGTTTTCCTGGTAAACCCTGCGGGGGTGGGCAGGCCCCTCAGAATGGAGAGATTCTCGGCACCGTCTCCGGTTTCGTGTAACCTGAGCCTCCCGAGGTCCCGGTGGGGCTCGCTCTGCAGTCGGAGGGGCCGGGTTCCGTGCGGGCGGAGGGCGCCGCCGAACAAAAGCCCGAAGCGGGCCGCCCCTCCGCGCCGCGCCGGCTGCCTGGTGGGGGCCGCGTTCCGAGCCGCTCAGCGAGGGCTCTGGAGGAAACCCCCTCTCACGGACCCCCCACCCCCCGGCTGGGACGGTTGTTGGTCTCATAAAAGTCTGAACATCTTTTCAAAGTTTTCCGGGAAACACAATCACCTCAAACTGCACAGAGCCCGGGCGTTGGGAAGACTGGTTTGTGGTAACAGTGTCTCGTCTTAGAAAGCAGAGGATGCCGACAGTTCTCCCCAAATGGCCCCACGCCACGCAGAAAGAAGGTTCCCTGAGAAAAAGCCCCAGAGTCTTCCAGCCCCTCGTTTCTGACGACGGGATTCTTGCTTTAACCTTGTTCCGCGGCTGCGACCAGCCAAGCACCCCGCGGCTTGAGGACGATTCCTGTCACTTCTGAGCTGTCCTGAGCTGGGAGTTTGTCAGGTTCGGCTTGCTTTTTCCCCATTGTGTACCTAAACTTTCCCTTCGACTATTCGAATCTGTTTCTGGGTTCTTTTCTGGCCTCTTCTGGACATGCAGCCACTCTTCTCAGGCTCTCTCGCACGCCCAGCTCCTACTCAGAAATGAAAAGCTTGCTTTATGGACCTGGGAGCCACAGGCCATCTCTTGGCTTTCCAGACAACATTTCCTTGTACGTGGAGGGAGTAAAGGAGGCTTGTGATCCCACACCCCTCCCCCAACCACATAGTTTTAAAAAGTGTAAGCAGAGAGCAGGACGTTTGGAAACAAGTCGTAACCGGGAAACTTTTCAAAGGCTCTGTTACAATAGGAAATGAGTAACGTGGAAAAGTCTTTTTGTTTTTCCAAGTGGAGCCACAATCCGGAGGGAGAGTTTAATGAAAATAGTCCTGACAGCAGCAAACGTGGTTTGCTGCAGTGAAATATCAGCTGGTGTAGCCAAGAAACTGAAGTCTTAACTTCCTGTTACTTCAGCTTTTGTGCTCACATTGGAAATATTTGTTAAGAGGTCCAGAGGCCTGGCATTCATTTGTTTAAATGAACTGAGAACAGAGTAAAGTCGCACTGCAGTTTGGTGTTGCTTAACTGAAACCTGCTTTTGTGTGTCATTAACCTATTCTAAAAGATCAGGCTTCTTGTCAAACTTAAGCAGATCGAAGTGCAGGCTTCAGGGGCTTTTTGTTGTTGTTTTAAATTCTTTATTCTCAACTTACAGTTGAGAATTCACTGTTTAATGAGCAAATTTTCACAGTTTTAAAAAAAATTATAAAAGGGAGGGGGGATAACAGCTTTGAAAAGAATGGCTTTTCAGACATTGAGGAGTTTAAACAAATTTGCTTTAGTTACTCAAGTATTTAATAGAGTTAAAAAGCTAGATTTCTTTGCAAATATAAAATGTACTCATTTATAATTTATTAAGTTTTTTTTTATATCAAGAGCTCTTCACCCAAATTTTAATATGGGTTTAACATTTTTCTCATCTTTTCAACAGTGAAAGCAGTTTCAGTTTTAAATGTACCTCTTTTTCTTTTAAAGCAGTTTAATGGGCCTTGGTGGGGTAGCTCAGTTGGTTAGACTGTCATCCCCATACTCCACAAGGTTTTGGGGTTCCATCCCTGGCCAGGCCACATACAAGAATCAACCAAGGAATGCATACATAAGTGGAACAACAAATCAATGTTTCTCTTTCTCCCCCTTCCTGTCTCTCGAAAGTCAATAAATAAGTTAAAAAAATAAAGCAGTTTAATGAAAGCTTCTGGGAAGGGAAACATCAAATACATGGGGTTAACATTTAGGATTCTTCTGTGATTGGTTTATTGATGGCTGTTTATTAAGGCTTGAGCTAAAGTGAATTTGCAAGATCATCCTGCTCTTTTTTTAAAAAAAAATTAAATTTATTGGGGTGACATTGGTCAATATGGTCACATAGGTTTCAGGTGTGGGTTTTTGTTACTCATCCTGCTCTTTTGTTAGAACTTGGTTTACTTGGTCTTGGGAAGGTCCTGACTTTTCTGTGGACACTCTCCCAATACCTTCTGCCCCCTGCAGTCCAAAACTAACCATGTGTCACCAAATAAAGTCAGACTCAACTAACTGGGGAGTATCTCATCAACAAACCTTTGAATGGGTAGCTCTTTGAGTTTCATTGTGTTAAAAGGCTTTAAAAGGATGTTTTTGTTTTTTAAATCCTCGAAAGTACATTGAGTAGTTTATCACTGTGAGGAATATTCTGTTTTTATTTCCTATCCAGGTAAACCATTCAATTAAGTTTACATCAACAAAGTTAAGAATGCATACCTTTAAATTTTGTGTTAGTTTAATCAATTTTCTTTATGTAGAAGTACTGGTATGTTCGAGCATGCACTAGTTTATGATTCACTTATATCCTTAAAATTTTAGATCAATACATTCTAAGAGTTGTCCATGTTCTTTTTGTGTGTGTGCGCGCCAGGGAGGTGTTTAATAGCATATAAAGTTCTAAATTATGTTTAAATGTCTAAAAGGGCGAGGTCTAAATTTTTGTTGAACCCAGTCTGTGTGTGATTTGAATATCCTTTAATGGTTTGTGAATTCTTAAAATTTCTGGTGGGATTAAAGTACTTACAGACAAGAGATTTTCCTTGGGGATTGCATATTCAGGGTTGTTGTTTTCTTGTTATGTAAATAAGACAACTCTGCTTATTGACACCTCGTGTTCTAGATTCAGATTAATCTGGCAGTAGAAGTTTATATGGAATTTAAATTTTTATTCACTTAAGGCATCTCTGACCTTTTACTAATAGAAAAATATTTTTTTGTGCAACAACACTGAAAACTTCATTGGTTGTTTGTATTTACTAAAAAGTGACCAGTACTGGCCATTAAAAGTGGTGTTGAATAAATGTAAGGAGCCTTGAAAAGAAATGACTATAGAATTGGCAGAAACTTTTGACATGCATTTTATCTTTAGAATACTAACTGGGTTAAGCGTGTAATTTTCCCTCCTTATAGCAGTGAAAAAAATGTACAGATAGTCCCTTTGTTTAATATTTTATTGATTTTTTACAGAGAGGAAGGGAGAGGGATAGAGAGAAGCATCAATGAGAGAGAAACATTGATTAGCTGCCTCCTGCACATCCCCCCACTGGGGATGTGCCTGCAACCAAGGTACATGCCCTTGACCGGAATCGAACCTGGGACCCTTGAGTCCGCAGGCTGACGCTCTATCCACCGAGCCAAACCAGCTAGGGCTCCCTTTTTATTTCAGACCTTCAGGGGAAGGAGGAAGAATAGCATTAAAATGCACAATAGAACACTCATTAGATTTATCCTAGATAGCAATGACTTCAAAGAGGTTGTTAGACACATTCCATCTGTTGTAGCACCTTTCCTGATGCACAGGTGGCAAGCTGTTATTCCCTTGGGGTGGGGCTTTGTCTCCGCTGTTGGATTACGTGAAGGACTTTTCTGAGTATCCTTCCAAAGGAATGTGAAAAGTTGAATCCTAGGAAAGTGGGCATGCATGAAAGTGCATCTGACAACTGGTTGAGAATCTAGAATGTGCCTCTAGTCAAATTACTCTTGAGACTACATGTGCTCTGGTATTTCAGGACAGAAAACACTCACTGGTCCTTCCCCTGCCTCTCAGTAGTTGAGAAAACATGTTTACACTGAATGGTCAAAAGAGATGAGTTTTTCAGTAAGTGCTCTGCTGATGAAATCGGTTGACGGCTGGCCTTTGTCCTTTCCTAGGTGTTGTAGCCTCCGGCAGTGAGACTGAGGATGATGACAGCATGGACATCCCCCTGGACCTTTCCTCTTCGGCCGGCTCAGGCAAGAGAAGGAGAAGGGGCAACCTGCCCAAGGAATCTGTGCAGATTCTCCGAGATTGGCTGTATGAGCACCGGTACAACGCCTATCCCTCAGAGCAAGAAAAAGCATTGCTGTCCCAGCAAACACATCTATCTACACTACAGGTAGGAAAAAAAGAACATGAGGTATATGCACTCAGGTTTCTTTCTTTCTTTTTCCCCCTAAAGTCATCTTATAGCATTCCTGTATGCCAAGTCATTAAGTGCCTCCTGACTCAAAAGCTTGAGGTGGGAGATATCTTTTAAACTTTCTAGTGCTGATAGCTTATAACTGGCTATTTAGAGAAACAAACACTTGACAGTCATCTGTCAAATAACATTTCCTTTAATGCCTAAAAGAGCCTTCCTTTGTGCAACAATCATAAAAAGGAGGTTAAATCTTACTCTATTACCCAGGAAACTGGTTTGATATTTAAACAAGGACAGACCTCAGTGAGGTAATTCATGTCTGTCTGTTGACACAGTGATTTGAACTGAGAAGAATCAGTAACTTGGGGGCGTGGCCCTTTTCATACAGGAAAGATTTTCCTGTAGTTGATTAACTTCAATGCTGGGGCAGTAGGTAATCGGTTAATATGGGGGAGAGTCAAAAGGTAAACCTCCTTCTCTAAAGTAACGTTTAGACATTTGAGAATTTATACCTTTATTTTTCCTCCTGAAAAGGTTTATGGATGATGAGACACAAAAGGGAATTTGTATTGGAGGGAAGAAGGTTTATGATAGGAAGCAGTTTTCTTTCTTGTCTGGGCTCAAATACGTTAGAATAACTTTGTAATTTCCGATAAGTCTTTTCATGTCTTCTTAAATGCAAAGAGATAATTAAGCATCTATGGAAGGTTCTCAGAACATGTATGCTGAGTGTTAAAGCACACCCAAATCATTTCAGGTCTGTAACTGGTTCATCAACGCCCGCCGAAGGCTCCTCCCTGACATGCTGAGAAAGGATGGCAAAGATCCAAATCAGTTCACAATTTCCCGCCGTGGGGCCAAGATATCTGAAGTGAGCTCTGTGGAGTCAGCAATGGGCATCAAAAACTTCATGCCAGCTCTGGAGGAGAGCCCATTTCATTCCTGTCCTGCTGGACCAAACCCAGCCCTAGGGAGGCCACTGTCCCCTAAGCCGTCGTCTCCAGGATCAATTCTGGCTCGTCCATCAGTGATCTGTCATACCACTGTGACTGCATTGAAAGATGTGCCTTTCTCTCTCTGTCAGCCAGTTGGTGTGGGACAAAACACAGATATACAGCAGATAGCAGCCAGCAACTTTACAGACACCTCCCTCATGTACCCAGAGGACACGTGTAAAACTGGACCAAGCACAAATACACAAAGTGGTCTTTTCAACACTCCTCCCCCTACTCCACCGGACCTCAACCAGGATTTTAGTGGATTTCAGCTTCTAGTGGATGTTGCACTCAAACGGGCTGCAGAAATGGAGCTTCAGGCAAAACTTACAGCTTAACTATTTTCAAGCAAAACAGTTCTAACAAATGTTATGATTGCCGGGGTGATGGCAAGAGATAAATTGCGCTATTTTATATATTTTTTTATTAATATTTGCACATGGGATTGTTAAAATGAAGCTTCCTGTTACTGAGATGTCTTCAATGGAATACAGTCATTCCAACAACTATAAACTCAAAGCTACTGTAGAAACAAAGGTTGTTTTTTTTTTAATGTTTCTTGGTAGATTATTCATAATGTGATATGGTTCCCAAGATTATGTGATTTCCCCCCCCCCCCCCCTTTTTTTTGTTGGTGTTTTTTCAGACTGTGCAATACTTAGAGAACCTATAGCATCTTCTCATTCCCATGTGGAACAGGATGTCCACATACTGTCTAATAAATTTTCAAATTTTTTTCAAACAAGTATGAATCTAGTTGATTGATGCCTTTTTTCATGACACAATAAAGTATTTTCTTTAAAATTTACTGTAGCACAGACTGTTTTGTTGAGGGAGGTGCTTCTTAAAAGTGAGTAGGAATATATCACGCCAATGAGAGGAAGTTGGGGGGTTGGGTTGAGTGAGTTGGGGGGTGTCACCAGCTCTTTGAAGAACCTTGGACAATAAGCCAGTATGTATAAACAGGATGTGTGATATTTACTCTTGATAGGAGGCATAAAGCTTTTCTTAAAACTGCAGGGCAAATTGAAATGAATCATTCCATCAGAGTTTAGCTAACCACTCAATCCCTTGGTAATCTGTCCTGCATATTTTAAGACATGGCCAGTGTTGAAAAGAAAGGTCTCAAAGCACCTGATAATGGCTTAAGTTTCCAGAAGTAAACAACCTAAGCAGTCTCTTAATATTACCCCTTTTTCATGTTACCCTTTAAACTTTATTCTTTGGTACAGTTAGATAAGGAGTTTACATTCAAAGACAGCATTATTTGTACAGAAATCACCTTTTAAAACATTTTCTAAAGTGATTAAAACAGAGGTTCTATCTTTTGTGGGCCTGTTAACTAGGTTTCTTTTCTAAGGTCACCGTTTGTGAGAAAATGGTGCCATACGCAAGTGGAGTTTGTTGGGATAGATGCTATTTATGAAGCCAGGATGGCCAGAAGGGAATTGGTGGTGTTTCTTTCACTTACGGTTGAGCAGATTTGTCACATGCCACAAAACCATTCTTTGTAGTCATGCTTAGTATGAGGTTTCTTTGTTATGACACTCATGTTTTTTTCTAGCCCTGACCCAGCTATGAATTGTCTTAAGTTTGAGGAAGCCTCAGAGCTTCAGCATTGTTTAAAGAATATAGAAAAATTCTACCAAATTTAAGTTTGTTTAATTTTGAAACTATAAAGTCCCTACTGTAGAAAGAGCTAAATTCCAAGACTTTTTGTAAATGAAAGAAAAGAACTTACAACCAGGAGGTGTAAAAAAAAAATAGGTGAAGAAAAGGTGTGATGCTATAACTTGGTAAGGGCACAGGCACCTCAGCCTCAAGTGGTCTGATCCCACCTCAGGGTCACATAAATAGATAAAACTGAAATAAGATATAAAAGGAACAAAATAAACAAAAATGAGATCGAGGTGATTGAAAATCATTAGTTGCTCTAATAGCTAGATCAAAGGCTGAAAGACTTTGAGTACAGATAAGGGAGACCAGCAAATCATAAAAGGCTTTTCCCAGTTAAGATGTTTTATGAATCATACCAGAAAGGGGAGAGAAGAAGCCATATGAGTGATTAAAGAAAATGTCAAGGGTCAAATGAAAACCCAAAGGTTTAAGAAAAAAGTCACCCCAAATTGCCTGTTTTATTTTTTCCCTCTTGAAGTTGATTATCAATGTAATTGGAAAGATAAATATATTTTTAAAATTTTAAATCTAAACCAAGTATAAGTTATTTTTATGCTTAGTATTTGCATTTAACATTTGTATATCTTTTCATTTGCTTATTTTTAACCTATTTTGTTTAAAATTCATCCCTTTTAGATAGCGTACATTTGGGTCTTTTTTATTTAGCCTAGTCTGCCTTTTTTACTTGGTGTGTTCAGTTGATTTACATTTATGTAATTACTGATATGTTTGGATTTATTTACCATTTGGGGTTTTTTCGTCCTCTGTTACTCTTCCTACCTTTTGGGTTACATGAATATTTTTAGTATTTTGGTTTTACCTTTTCTATTGGTTTACAAACTATACTTTCGTTTTTAAAAAAAATTGTTCATTTACAGTTGACTTTTTAATGGTTGCTCCAGGATTACAATATATATCTTTAACTTATTACAATCTACTTAGCATTAATATACAATTTCGTATGTAACCTTCCAATAATATAGTTCCATCCATTCTCTCCTATTTTCCTTTGTGTTCCATATATATTATGGCTACATGATAAATCCAACAGGGCAATGTTATAATTTTTCCTTTAAACAGTTAAATGTATTACAAAAAGAGAAAAGAGAGTGTACATATAGTCTTTTGCATTTGCTAAATATTTACCATTTTTGAAGTTCTACATTTGTATTAGTCCAAATGACTTGTCATTTTGCTTCAGCTTAAAGGAATTTCTTCAGACTTGTGTGGGCTTGTGGTGACAAATTGTGTTTTTGTTCATTGAAAATATTTTATCTTTGAAGGGTAGTTTCACTAAAGATAGAATTAGGGGTTGATAATCTTTCAGTTTTTTCATTATTGCATTTATTATCTTCTGGCTTACATTGTTTTTTAATATGTTTTTATTTTAAAATATTAATATGTTTTTATTGATTTTTAGAGAGAGAGAGAGAGAGAAACATTGATTGGCTGCCTCTTGCATGCCTCCTACTGGGGATCCAGCCAGAACCCCCCTACGTGCCCTGACCCAGAATTGAACAGCAACCTCTCTGGATGGGACAACCTTCAACAAACAAGCCACACTGGCCAGGGCTGGCTTCCACTGTTTTTGATGAAACAACAGTTGTCTTTTGTATCGTTCTTCTCTTGTACGTAATGTCTTTTTCTCTGGCTCTTTTATCATCATATTTCAGTACAATGCTTGAGGTTTGTTGAGCTGCTTGGATCAGTAAGTTTACGTTTGGGAAGTTGTGGCCATTTCATTTTCTTTCCTGCTTTCTCCTAGAATTCCAGTAGATTTATATTAGATCACTTGAGATTGTCCTACATGCCTCTGAGGCTCTGTTTTTCTTCAATCTTGGTTCTCTATATGGATTGGATCATTTGTATTTGTTTACTTATTTGCACATTGGAATCACCTGGAAAGCTTTCCAAAAACCCCACAAAAAACTATGGGGATGGGTTTAGAAATTTTGAAAAGCTCCTTTGGTGATGCTAATGCATAGGCACCTTTGGGAACCACTGCCCTAAATAATTCTTTAAATTAGCCATTGTTTCTCTTCATAAGTAGAATATTAGAAGTCTCTTTCCAGACAAAATTTTTGTTTTTGCAGTCTTTTTGTTGGGGCATCTTTGTCAAAGAAATGTAATTTGCTGTAAAGTTATCACCCAAGTTAACTTATCCAGTTAGGTTTAACGTAAGTTTGAAAGTGGCACTGAGATTATCCTATAGTATA
This sequence comes from Cnephaeus nilssonii, assembly GCF_951640355.1. Taxonomy (NCBI): domain Eukaryota; kingdom Metazoa; phylum Chordata; class Mammalia; order Chiroptera; family Vespertilionidae; genus Cnephaeus; species Cnephaeus nilssonii. The sequence continues at coordinate 58,109,911 of NC_137082.1, forward strand.
CATAAGTCCATATAATATGTAAAGCCAAGCCACTAACAAATAGGTCTAACACTGCAGGAAGGTAACATGCATTTGTATCAAACCAAAAAAATAAACTTTATCTCTGGAAACTGGAGAGTTAAAAGCAATGCTCAGAGATCAAGTGTTAGGTCTCCTTGGGCTAATTAAGAGGAGACCGTTATAATTCTGTTGCTTTAAATTTCTTCCCAATGATTTTTTGCTTGGAAATTTGATTGCTTAAATGATTGTGTGAAAAGCCAGTGTGTATGACACTAACATTTCCCCCCGCCGCCCAGCCTTTGGATATAGTAAATCTCCACAATATGGAACACCATGTGTTTTAAATTATCTAATCAATAGCCCTTCCCATTGTAATATCAGCTATCATCTATAAAACCATATTCAAATGAAAATGTTAGATTCATTTGAAATGGACAATATATAAGATTTATATAATATTTTATACTCTATATTTTACTATTGATTGAACATTTTATATGCATATCTCATTTAATCCTCACAACCCTGATGAGATGCTACTCCCATTGTGTATCTAAGGAAACAGATTCATCAATGTTTAGCTTGTCTGGTTACCAGCTGCAATAGAGCCCACATCCATGGGGTGATTCTGTAAGCTTACACTTTCCACACACTATGCCTGAAATGAAACAGTTTGGAACCATCCCACATTTATTACCCTATTCAGTAAGGATTTGGTGGTTGCTTTGGCAGATGATCATAATATACATGTTTTATCTTCCAAGTACCTCAGTTTACCGTTCTGCTGTTTATTAACCACCCTCCCCTTGCCCATTCCATTTCCTTTGGCCACCTTTGCTTCTCAGGAGACTTGCAGGATCTGACACATCCTCCTGGTGTCCTAAGCCTTAGGGCTAGCCAGGGCCTGAAATAATGAACTCTGCAATGCCAAGAAATGTTTTGTAGCTTCTCCGTGTTAAGTCTTAAACTTAAGCTGGTATTCAATGTATTTAATTTCCCTTCCCTCAGTGACTTTTTGAATCTGCAACCTCGGACTACTACCATTTTTAGCACACTTCTCTTTTTTATTTTGATTGAGAATCTTTAGACTTACCCTAGTATCTATAGTTACTCTGTGCTGCTCCTTCCAACTTCCTCTGTCTTTTAAGCTATATTTTGCCAAATAGAGATTAGGGATTGCTCTGGGACAAAGGTATAGCTTTGATTGAACAACAGTTGTAATTTTAAAAGGAAAGTGAAGATGTATGGGAATGCTTTCCCACTCCTTAACTCCAACCCCAAAACATCCACCTTTTCTAAAACAATGTATGTCAATTAGAGCCAAAGGTCTTACATGATATACAGCACGGGGCAAAGATCAGCTTTAAAATAAATAAACACCTCTTTGTGAACAAAATAAAGCAGAGCATTCTTTTCCCTTTGGAGACCTAAGATACAGCAGGAATAAACTTGGCCTATGTAAGTTTTATAAAAGAACTGCCACCTCCAAGCTTGACTAAAAGATTAACTTTATTTGGTGAAATGTGTTTCTATTCACAGGCAGGTGCTGCCCTGATTCACCAACTCCTGTTAATTTGAACCAGCAGAGCTACCTTTGATCAGCTCTCTCAGAGCTTCACCGGTTTCCCTAGTTGGCTCAGAAAACATCAAAAGAACTGTAATGCCGACTCTAATCTCAGCCTTCCTGTTTCTGCGTCTGCCCACTGGGTTCACACAGCAGCTTGTTTTCCTTGAAAGGCATTCTCAGCGATTGTACTGGGTGTCACAATGTTAAACTTGCATTCATGACGGGGGAGCGGAGGGGGTATTGCTCTTTGTAACTCAAATCTCTGCAAATGATGAATCAGGCCTCTTCGGCTCATTTGCACTGACATTTATGTGAGTATGTAAATTAATGCCTGCTGGCCTGATGCTGGAAGTAAGGGAAGAAACAGCTCAGTTTTGAAAGGGAAAGCAGTTACCAAGTGCAATATATTCTGTCCATGAAGATGATGTTCTTTGGGGCTCTGGAAGTGGGTTGAAAATTCTGAATTATAAACAAATGGCAAATGTTCCTTAACAAGACACATTTATACTCAAGGATGGTAGGTAGGTCAGATAACATCTAGTCTTTTTTTTTCTTCTTCTTTCAGTTGGCATCGCATTCTTTTTACACCCAGTTACAAGTCAATAGTTGTCCTTGGGTTTTATTGCTCCTTCAAGGCCCATATAATTTTGTCCTCCAGGATTTCATGCCTGTATTAGGATTTCTAAAAAAGCCTTATTTTTACAATGCACTGGGTGGTATTTTAGAATAAGAGGGGCCATAGGTAAAAGGGAACCCAACTTGTATAGCGTTAAGCAAGTTATTTGGCATCTGTAAGTCTGGGTGTCTTCATCTCTAATTTTGGTAAGAATAAATACCTAAATCTCAAGGTTATTGAGAGGATTAAATGAGGCAACAAAGTGGAAACTCTAAAAATTTTAGAGCAAAGCAGATTGGCCTACCAATGTGTTTTGTTGAGATAGAAGGTCTTCCCTCTGTACACCTGCCATTTCAGAGTTCTGCTTCCACATTGCCACCTGGCAGGTGGATGTTCCTAATCCAGGTTCAGCCTTTGATCTTGTCCTTCCAGGCCCTGGCCCCACCTGCTCTTCCCACCTCCAACCTGCCTTTCTCCAGTTTCTTACAATAGCAGCAGTTCAGTTCCTTTCCTCCATCTTCCTTCTCCTCTAGGATGTTTATACAAGAAAGTGAGGTCGCCCTAATTGGTTTGGCTCAGTGGATAGAGCGTCGGCCTGTGGACTGAAAGGTCCCAGGTTCGATTCCGGTCAAGGGCATGTACCTTGGTTGCGGGCACATCCCTAGTAGGAGGTGTGCAGGAGGCAGCTGATCGATGTTTCTGACTCTCTATCCCTCTCCCTTCCTCTGCAAAAAAATCAATAAAATATATTTTTTTTTTAAAAAGAAAAGAAAGTGAGGTGAGGGCTTCAGTAATGTAGGCTGGAGCCAGTGGTGACCCTTATGGCAAAGACCAGGTAATCCTCATCTCTCTCAAACGAAGCTGTTTGCATTTTCAGCACTGGCATAATTTCTGCCAATTTCAAAAGAACACCAGTTCTTAGTTACTAAAGGGATGAATATTCAGAGCCCTGATTTGCTTTCTCCTCCTCCCTGTGGGCACACTTCAGTGGAACGCTCTGAAGACATCTCAATTTGCCTTTTGTGAGTTTTTTTCCTGTTCTTGTACTAGTAAAAGATGCCAAATTTATTATGAGTGTGGAGCAGAAATAGGTATATCTTTTTCTTTCTTTTTTTTTCTTCTTAAAGGTAGAAGGACTTTTGGGATCATGTGGATGAGATGAGAAAATTGAGTTCATCTCTTAACCTTTTCAAGTTGCCTGACCTCTCCAATCCTCAGATTCCTCATTTCTTTGTTTTATACGCCAGAGAATATTTATCATATATCACAGTCAGTCTTGTGAGAGGAACAATGTCTGATTTAATAGAATCTCATTTGTCTGTTCTCAGAGCTTTGCTTTTGCCTCATTCCCTAGTTACTCGAGGAAAATGTTTTTCCTTCAACTCCTTTCTTTGCTCTTTACTCTCTCTTTTTCTTTCTTTATCCCCTTTTTTATTCATTCACCAGTTTATTATGAAGGACATTTTGTGAAGGATACAGAGAAACAGCCAGGTGAAGAGGTGAGATCCAGAAGGGTCCTGAGTGTAGGAGCTTCTGTCCCCATGGCCCTGGAGTGTGCCACCCTCCTTGCATGTGGGTGCGTCCACCAACCCAGAGAGTCTTACCAGGTGTGATGCTCTTCATTGGGGACCAAAGCTGCCACCGGATATAGAAGGAAGAGCACTGAGCTTAGCTTCAGAGGAACTAAGTATCAGTACTGGGCCAGCATATGGCTAACTTCTCTAAACTGGTTTTCTCACCAGCAAAGCAAAGGGTTGGATTAGATGATCTCTTCAGCCTCTGAAAGCTTTAAACCTCTAAGGACATAGATAATAATACACATAGACCCAATAACAGTGTCGGTCATTTGAAATCAATAAAAGTTCTATAAAATACTGACATCAGTATTCTCCAAATGATGACATTTAGCATTCTCAAAATGAGGAAATGACTTCTTTCTATGGACACAACTATCAAAAGGGTGATTATAAACTAGGGATGACTCTCTGTCCAGGGAAGAGAACAGTCTATGTCAGTGATGGCGAACCTATGACACGCGTGTCAGCACTGACACGCGTAGCCATTTCTGATGACACGCGGCCGCTGAGGCAGCCGCATGCCGAGGATGAAACATTTGCGAAATAATGTTTTTTCCTCAAAGTGACACACTACCCGAGTTATGCTCAGTTTTTTGGCGAAGTTTGACACACCAAGCTCAAAAGGTTGACTATCACTGTATGTTAAAATATTAAGCTGGAGAGTCTCAGAGCTTTAGTTCAGGTATAATTCATGGGAATTGTGAAGAGGAACCAGCTGACAGCAGAATATCGGGGGGCACAGAATGGGGTGGTGCTGTTAAGAAGATGCCAGAAGAGGGGGGACACTGTGCCTGGTTGCTGGAGAGTACCAGGCCAGCCCTGTAAAGACCAGGTGTGATGTTCTTCACTGGAGACTGAAGATGAAAGGATCTCAAGGACCTGGGGGATTTCTTGACAGACAGCTGCAGGAAAACCTGTAATTGACTAGGAAAATGACTGTACTTGTAAACATAATAAGTCAAGGGGGGGATATTTGGGAACCAGATAGGAAAGGACTTTATGACCCCAAGGAAGGAAAGCGTGTAAATTCTGAAGTCAGAATGCAGAGCTTTTAAAACAGCTGTTCCTTCACAGTAGCTGGACAACAGCATGCTTTAAAATTAAGGATGTTTGAAGAATAGTGTCTTACTTGAGCGAGAGCAGCAGCTATGCAAAGCAGATAACGTTTGTGCACAGAAAACATTTACTTTGTGTTCAGGACTCAAAAAAGTGGAGAGGAGCCGGGTGGATGGTAGGAGGTGGGGGAGCAGACGGGTAGAAATAGAACCCTAGGAAGGCTTTAGACAGAACCCAGGTTCTATACTCTGGCTATGCACCAGAATCTCCCGGCCAGAGGCTTTCAAATACAGGTGTGTAGGCTCCACCCAGGGCCCACTCCATAGTTTGCAGGGCCCAGTGCAAAATACACATGGGGCACCTTAAGAAACAGGAAAAAAGTACCCTTAATGGTACTAAAATGTAAAACTTTCCTCTTTCTGTTGACTTGTCCTGGGGTTTTCTATTTGCTATTTAATGTTATTTTATGTAAAGAAAAACTACAATTTTGAATTATTAGCATGAAATTAATTTTTACTGTTCATCTTTATATTGTGCGATACCAGTTTTAAATGGAAATATGAGAGAATATGTGGAATCATCCAAATTACACAATTTCCATTTCATAGCTTGTACATATGTATATATTTTGTTCTAACTAGAACAGTAGAAAGTCTGCATAAACTGTTGTTTATTTGTGTTTTCTTTTTTACTTTTTAATGTGCTTATACCCTACCAACATTACCTTCTGCTTACTAAGAATGGACTAAAAGAAGGAATTATGGGTTATCCTTTTTTCCCCCCCTTTCCTTTTATGTTATCATTTTTGACATAAGTAGTTGGCTGATATAGGGAAGTAGCAAGAGCAAGAAAGAATATGAAAGGGTTTCTTGTTTGTTCATGTTTCTTAGAATGTCATTGCTTTCTTTCTGGTTTTAATGGAAAGCCTGGCTTCTTGGGGCTGTCAGCACCTCTACTTACTCAGTTATAGACCCAACACCTTACCTGGAACCTACTTTGGAGTCCTTGCTGATCTCCCACTGTCTCCGGGGGATTTCTGGTGGGTCCCCCGGAATCTTGTGCTCATGGTCATGGGGACAGCTATATGAGAATGAGGCAGCAAGGCATAGCTACGGACATATGATGTGTAGGGCCTCTCCTCATGCATATCCACTGTTACCCCACTGGACTTCATTTACAAGCACAAGTTCAAAAATACACTTATTAAGAATTTTAAGATGGTTACAGCAGAGTGTAAACCAAGCACAGGATCCATTGCACATCCATGCCATTTCCAGAGACATGTGCTGGCTGAGTTTCTACATTTGTGGAATAAAGGGAGTGAGACAGAATGATCTCCAATGTACCTTTTAACTCAAAATTCAGTGATAAAAAATGTAAACAAACGTTAAATTCCAGTTATGTTAAGTATACTGAAGTATTCAAAGGGAATGTCCATAATTTTCTTTGAAATACATTAAAAAAAAAGATAGATTGATGACTGGAGAGAGGATGGATAATGGGTAGATAGATGATATAGCAATTACAGTGAAATTTAGTAGTGGAATCTGGGTAGTAGGTAAATATTTTCACTTAAGAGTTTTTCAATTTGGCTGTGTGTTTGAAATTTTACATTGAAAAATGTTGGGGGAAAAATGAGTGATTTGGCATCCAGTCTTCATGACTAATGCAGAAAAAATGAATAACATAAAGTAACCTGTTCAACTGGTTAAAAGCTGTTGGATTTAATAGCTAATCTAAGATGTAACTAAAAGGTTTCAGCTTAAGAAGCAAAAGTTCAAAACTTCGTCTATTGAAAAACTTTCAAGGTAGTAATTATTGAGTGCTTACTATAAGCCAGGACCCTTCTGAATATTTCTAAGAAACATGTCATCTAGTTGAATCCTCACAACTATCTATGAAGCAGGTAAAATAGGTATACAGTTATTTGTCTGACAGACAAAGAAACTGAGGCTCAGCTAAATAAATGAGCTTGTCCAAGATCATGGAGTTGGTAACTGACAGAGCCGAGATTTGAATTCTGGGTTGAATGAACTCTCATACAGCTCTTAGCCAGTATTTTACTCTGTTCTGCCTGTTGTCTCATTTGTTGGTAGGAAAGTAAGGTTTATACATCCACAATGTATTAGTTGGTGGGCCTCTGAGCAGACAGCCTGATGGAGTAAACTACTCCCTGCCCACGTGTGGGTGGGTGGGGAGGCCTGCTCCCTGTTTAGCTGTGTATGATGGCTGGGCTGTGATCCTGCACAAGTCACTTATCATTCAGCACCTCAGTCTCTTCCTATGTAAATGGCGGCAACAAAGCTTATCCATGTGGAGAAAGAATAGGACTTCCTGTGCTGTCTTTCTTCGCACTTTGTGCAGCCTCTTCTGTGTTCAGCCCAAGGCAACCAACCACAGGCCTTGAGGACCATGAGGAGAGTGATGGAAGCAATGTGAAGAGAAAGATACATTCATTTTGCTCATTGGTTTTTACTCTGAAAGTACACTTATTTTAAAGCGAAAGTAAGAGAAAGGGAGAGAGAGAAACATCAATGTGAGAGAGAAACATCCATCCGCTGCCTCCTGCACGCCCCGTATTGGGGATCGAACCCCAAACCCAGCATGTGCCCTGTCTGGGAATCAAACAGGCAAACTTTCAGTGCAGAGGATGATGCCCAACCAACAGCCACACCCACCAGGGCTGAAAGTACACTTTTGAGAATTAAAGGCAGAGAAGAAACAGCAAGGCATAGAGTTTAGGCCAAACCAGTAGGTTGAAGAGAGGAACTGCCAGACTAATCAGTGAGGAGGGGAAGTGAGAGGAGGTGCTGAGGTGACAGTCACCAGGCTGCAGTGGGGAGGGGAAGGGAGATGGGGCTTTGTGGCCTTGGAGACGGTGGGCATTGCTGATGAGAGATGTTGAGTGGAGGTAGAAGAGAAGGGTGAATGGAAGCCTTCAAGTTAAGCGCATGCTCAGCACTGTGCACACCTGATCAGTGGGCTCCCTGTTAGAGAGAATCACCCTCCTGTGCTATTGAGGTGTCAGGACAGCTGTTCCTTCAGCTGCAGGCACACTGCCCGTGGCTTACTTTGCAGATAAAGCCCCAAACAAAGTCTGCTCTGTGTGTATCTCACCCTCCCCCCCCAACTCCTACACCCCCAGGCAGGGCAGCTCCTGAAGTAGGGTAAGACGGATCAATGGTAAAACCTATGCTTGTGATGTATCTTATTGGGCAAATCAAATAAGACCAATCCATAAGGAAATGCCTTATCATTTCTAAAGTATTGGCAAATTTAACTTAATACAGGCATTTCCTGGATTATGAAATGTTCATGCAAATTCAATGTTAGGCAAATCACTCCATAGAGCACTTAGTAACATTTCAGATATGTGGGTAAGTAATTAGCTTTAGATGAGGTCATCAGGGTGTAGCCCTCATGATGGGATTCATTTCTTATAAGAGGGAGGGACAGGCCCTCTCTCTAGGCCTGTGAGGACACAGCAAGAAGACGGCCAGCTACAAACCAGGAAGAGGGCCTCACCAGGCACTGGATCTGCCGGTGCCTTGATTTTGGACTTCCCAGCCTCCAGCACTGTGAGAAAGAAATGTTGTTCAAGCCACTCAGTCTTTGGTATTTTTGTTATAGCAGCCCAAATGGACTATAAGGCAGCAAGTGATTTGCCCATGGTCGTGCAGCTAAAAAACGCCTCTACAGACGGGGCTTCTCAACCTCCGCTGCACACAAACACTCTAATGTCATTAATCTGATTTCCTCAAGCTTCCCTGATTGAAGACCACTGCGGTCCAGCAGTTCTCAGAGGCTGGCCTGTGGACTCTGGCATTAGACTCACCATGGGGTAAATTTGTTAGAAATTCTGATTGGCTCTCTGAACAGACTCACTGAATCAGGATCTGCTGGGTGCAGAATTGGCGGGGCGGGGGGGGGGGGGGGGGGGGGCGGGGGGGCGGGGCAGCTAGGCTAAATGATTCTTAGGAATACTGAAGTTTGAGCACCATTGTTCTCAGGGCTGTTAAAAGCTTTCAAGGCAAACCCCACCTTCTATAAATCTTTGCCTCCCTCTCTCCAGTTAACCACTTGATGTATTTTGTAAAGGGCAGACTCCTTTGGATAATTTTCAAGTTTTCATTTGGTTTGCTTCTTTGGCATTTGCTGTATTTGTCCTCCTCCCTTTTTCCCACCTGCTAAACAGTGGAATGCGGCTACTGTTTGGAAGGTAGGAATAGTTCAGCCCAGTGTTTTACATGTAATAAAGAAATGGTGCTTTGCCCTGGCCCGGAGGCGGGGAGGGGGGCTCAGTTGGTTAGAGGGTTATCTCCATATGCCAAGGTTTCGGGTTTCATCCCTGGTTAGGGCACATATAAGAAGCAACCAGTGAGTTGGTAAATAAATGGAACAACAAGTCTCTCTCTCTCTTTCTCACACCCCGCCCCAATCAATTTTAAAAAAGAAAAAGAAATGGTGGTTTAAATTCAATATCAAAGCATAGTCTTTCCAGGTCTGGAGATGAAATATTAACCAGACCTCAGAATCAAAGCTGCTCTGTGCGGTTCGCCATGTGCTTTCCCACACTGAGGAAGAATCCTCTGTCCTAATGTGTGTAAAAAGGCAGAGGACCGTTTGCCTAAATGAATGAGCTGCCTTCCGGTGGTAGCTCAAACCTGGGTGTTATTAGGTGGCGCCGGCCCTGAGGGATAGCAGTGTCTTCCGCCTTCCAGCCAGCCCAGGAGCAGCAGAAGGCTGGGTGGGAAGGGTTGTAACCTTTAGCTGTCAAAGGGATGCGTCTGGGAAATGAGAGTTCCTGCTTATAGACAAATAGGTCCAGAAAGTCACACACTCTGATATGGGTCCGTCTGAACAGGAAAAGGAGGACTTCTTTGTCAAGACGTCTACTTGAAAAGAAAAGAAAAAACGTACCCACTGAAATATTGCTTACTTCCTAGAAGGAAGGACACATTCTTGATTGAGCTCCAAAGGATGTTGGACTCAAAAGGATGTTAGACTCTATCTTCATCTGAGACCATTTGTTTGCCAAGAACCAAAAATCAATTGAGCCAGTTAAATACAGTAGGGTTGGTTTTAAAGACACAGTAGGTGTACTTCATGCTATGTGTCACTTGTCAGTGTTATGATTAGCAAGGCAGTCCTGCTCTGTGAGCTGGTACATTAGGTTTGCAAATGCATGCAGAATCATGTTGGCAGTTCTTTTGGAGCACAGTAACCTCCATCTTGTATAAAACTGCGGTTTGAATTCTCTGCTATTGTTAGATAGTCCCTAGGCCTGTGAACTCTGTCATTGTAAACTCTGTCACTTTAAGACAGTCTCTTATTCTATAAAATGACTTTGTTTTTAGTTCAAGTAATAGAAAAAGATAAAATTAACTGACTGACCTTGCAAGCTAGCCATCCAATGTAATAGACTAATATAGACTAATACTGATAATAATTCCCATATTCTTATGCCAAGTACTAACTCATTATGTATTCAAGGTTACAACTGTCTGTAACAATAACTCACACAGAGCTCTTTGTAATATCTGCAAAGAGGCTCGAAAAGTATAAATACGGGAAACTTCCTGTATGTGTTGCTCAGAGATTTGGAAGAGACACCTCCCTCTGGGCCACGCGCAATAAACTACTCCTAATTAATTGGCTCATTAAGGCGTTTTGTATCTCATTCGCTGATTTATGATATAACACTTAGAGCATACAAGGAGCTTTCAAAGTTTTGGTGTCTCCAAACCGAATGAAGACAAACTAAAAAATGCTGACCACATTGCCCTGGCTGTCAGGGAGCCTGGAAAGAGCTGTAGTATTCATCCCCCACCACTCAGGACCCTGGGGACCCGGGACCTTGCCTTGATAGGTTACTTAATCTATCAATTTTCTTTTTCTCTCATTTAAAAATTGTTCATTGTTTTATTTCTGTAAATTGTCTTTAAGCCTTTTTAGAAGTAGAGTTTTACTTTTTTTAAAAAAGCACACACCAAAAACCAACAAGAAATAAATGAAATGCCAGGGATAGGAATTGGTGTCCTGTGGTATAAACCTACTAACCATCCAAGTGCTTAGGTTCTGCTCCCAGTCCTGGCTTGGACCCCATGGTGAGCCTAGACCTGCTGCAGGAGGTGCTTCTTAGGCTGTCCTCTGAGGTTTATGACACAGTCCCAATTCCCGGATGAGTTCATACCCTGGGGCTAATATATACTTATTCCTTCCTGGAATTCTAGCATCTTTGTTCCTGGATTTACATAAAAGACTGCATTAATCCCTAACCGGTTTGACTCAGTGGATAGAGCCTCGGCCTGTGGACTCAAGGGTCCCAGGTTGGATTCCCAGTCAAGGGCATGTACCTTGGTTGCGGGCACATCCCCAGTAGGGGGTGTGCAGGAGGCAGCTGATGGATGTTTCTCTCTCATCGATGTTTCTAACTCTCTCTTCCTCTCCCTTCCTCTCTGTAAAAAAAATCAATAAAATATATTTAAAAAAAAAGACTGCATTAAAACCACCACTATATCCCAGCTGGTGTGGCTCGGTGGTTGAGCTTTGACCTATGATCCAGGAGGTCATGATTCGATTCCTCGATCAGGGCACATGCTCAGGTTTGGGCTTAACTCCCCAACCCCCAGTGGGGGGCGGTGCAGGAGGCAGCCAATCAATGATTCTCTCTCATCATTAATGTTTCTCTCTCTCTCTCTCTCTCTCTCTCTCTCTCTCTCTCTCTCTCTCTCTCTCTTTCCCTCTCTGAAATCAATAAAAAATATATTAAAAAATAAAACAAACAAAAACCCACCACCACATTTATAGACACCCTTATCTTCCCCTTCCTTTTTTAAAGCCAACTAGAAGATGCCTAGATTTGTTGTTGTTGTATTTTGTTTTTAATCATCACCTGAGGATATTTTCTCCATTGATTTCTTGAGAGAGTGGAAGGGAGGGAGGAGAGGGGAGAAAGAGAGAGAGAAACACCAACATGAGAGAGACACCTAGATTGGTTGTCTCCCAAAAGGGCCCCTACCAGCACTGGGGAACCTGCAACCGAGCTACATGCCCTTGACAGGAATCAAACCCTTGAACCTTCAGTCCACAGGCCAACCCTGTAACCACTGAGCAAACCAGCCAGGCTGTTGTATTTTTAAGAATGGCTCTGAATTTACTTTATGAATGCCTTGTTTCTTGTTTTGCAAAAGTAGGTGCTAAAACTCATACATGTTTGGTGAGTTTTCCACCTCACCTTGATTTCCACCTCAATTGACAATATTTGAAAACAAAAGTTCATGTCTATTTGTCTAGGAATATAACCTATAGACACATTTCCATATGTACTGAAGATACGTTGTAAAATGATTTTCACTACAGATTTTGTTTGTCATAGCAAGCAGTGGAAACAGCCTAAATGTCCATCAATAAACGGGGGAAACTAAGTAATGTCTAATGATTCATCCATAAAACAGAATGCTGTGGAGCCATTAAGGATAGTAGGTGGATTATAATGTCCTGAAATAATACATTACTAAATTTTTAAAATGGTGGGGAAAGTGGCAGATAAGTTGCTTTGTCTTGTACAAATCACACACATATAAACAAAGGGTTTGGAGTTATATTGGATTCAAATACTAGCTCTGCCACTTACCAATGATCCTGGGTTACTCCTTAATCTCTCAGTAACTTATTGTAATGACTGTCTCATAAGGTTATGGAATGCATATAAAATAGTGCAGCCAGGGCACAAGGTACTTTCTCAGTAAATGTAAACATGTAATGATGGTGATGATGATGACAGTGAACATTTGTGTGCTTACCATGTGCCAGGCACTCACTGTGTTAATATATATATTTGAAATATGTTTTTATAGAGAGGAAGGGAGAGGGAGAGAGAGAAACATCAATTGGCTGCCTTCTGCATGACTCCTACTGGGGATGGAGCCCACAACTTGGGCATGTGCTTACCAGGAATTATACCGGCAACGTTTTGGTGCATGGGATGATACTTAACCAACTTACCCACACTGGCCAGGGCAAGAGCTTTATATATATTTATTTAATTCTTTGAACAGCCCTGTAAGTATTGGTTTCATACTAATTGTACAGATAGGGAAGCTGAGGTACAGAATGGTTAAGTAACTTGCCTCAAATACACAGCTAGTAGGTGGTGAAGCTAGGATTCAAACACCGGCAGTCTGGCCCTGTAACCTGAGCTCTTTTTCACTTACAGAATAGTCCTGTCTCTGCTGGACAGTCAGGCCCACTCATGGCACAATTTTGAGGCTGATGAGAGTGTCAGTCCAGTTTCTAAGAGAAATGCTGGCAATACAGGGTGTCCCCAAAATGTATACACACTTTGAATGATTATAAAGGCAGTGTTTATTAAGATACATTTCACTTTCAAAATGTAATAGAATCGGCTGTTAATGTGTGTGTTTACATTTTTTGGGGACATCCTGTATTTGTAAATGTGTTATAAGAGTATGGCAATGCTTCCTACCTAACCCCAAGTCAGAATAGTACAAGCAAAATGACACCTGGGTGTTTCTGTTGGAGTGGCGGGGGGGGGGGGGGGGGGGACTTTTCCCTTTGCCTTGGTTTTCTCCCATCTGGATCCTCTCTGCTCATGGATCTGGGGTCACTGACAAAAACCCAGTGGGAAATTCTTCACTTAGGGCTGAAGCCAACAGGGATCATGGTGTGGGTGTATGTGCATGCGTACGTGCGTGTGTGTAGACCTGTCTTTACTGTAGGTATTATCTAATAAACAAATTTAAATACCAAGAGGATGAAGGACTTTCCCTCTTTCGTAAGGATTATTTGGTGACTCAGTTCTCATAATGACTTCTCTTGGGACAGTGTGTCAAGTTTTTCAGGGCAGTCAAGACATCATATATTCTTTAGGGAAGCATTTCCTTAATATTTAACCCATATTCTCTAGTTGAATATTTAACCCAATTCTAATGTGTTGCCTTTGCTAGAAGAAAGCTGGTCCTTGGCCTCCTTATGGCCTATCTTAAAGTGAAGTGCCCTTGAGCACAATTACACCATGACTCAGCCACTGACAGATCCTGAGTAGTCCAATGCCAAAACATCTTGGGTCCGCGTTAGCAGCATGTTTTACTTTCTTTCTTTATCTTCAGACTTACTCAGACATGTCTGAATATTTATTCCTCACTTCACCACTAGTTACAAGTGTTTAACACCCACTAGTATTCAGTTTGGAAATCCTCATTTTCCTGTGCTAACATCTCTCCACTGTTCCAATTTTCCAAACTATTGATCAATTTTTTCACTCGCTCTGTAAAGACTTCATTTTGAACCACTTGCTGGTCAAGGGATCCTTGGTGCACCAACCCAAGCCAGGACAAAAAGACATGAGCATCTTGAAAAAGATCCCCCTTCAATCGTCTCAGACTCATTGCCTTGCTGACTACCATAAGAAACAATTCAGGAGCCCCTGAGTTGCTCTTTCCCCTTCGTCAAGCTCAACGTTGAAAGTGCCACGCTCACCAAGGCCTCCCAGATACTGCTTCTGCAGGCACCAGGCTGCAGAGAACTGAAAAGGTTAACCCCCGCCAGGGAAGGCAGTAAAGGCAGTGAGGCTCTCTTCCCTGAGCAAGCCAGGGGGAGGGGCAGCTCTCAATGAATGTGTTACATTAAATCAAACCAGGAAGGAATCCAAAAGTAAGTTATTCAACCTATCTCCTACCTTTGTTCAAGTTCTGCCTTGGAGATCTACTTCTCACACTTGGAATTATAGACAGACCCTGCATTGGCTGAGGCTGCAAAGGACCTTATTCTAGAAAGGAAATGATGTGACACAGCTAGGATTTTTAAAAGTGTCACTGACCGCCCAGCCAGTGTGGTTCAGTTGGTTGAGCATCATCCTATGCACCAAAAGGTTGCTGAGGTTGCCAGTTCAATTCCTGGTCAGGGCACATACCTGGGTTGTGGGTTTGATCTCCAGTCAGGGCACATACAGAAGGCAACCGATCAATGTTTCTATCTCCCTCCCTTTCTCTCTCTAAACATGTCACCATGTCATCAGGTGAGGATTAAAGAGATTTTTTAAAAACCCTTAAAAAGAGCCCTAACTGGTTTGGCTCAATGGATAGAGCGTTGGCCTTCGGACTGAAGGGTCCCAGATTCGATTCCGGTCAAGGGCATGTACCTTGGTTGCAGGCACATCCCCAATAGGAGGTATGCAGGAGGCAGCTGATCGATGTTTTTAACTCTCTATCCCTCTCCCTTCTTCTCTGTAAAAAATCAATAAAATATATTTTTTTTATAAAGAAAACCCTTAAAAGGGTTTTTTTAGTGTTACTGATTGACAGAAGTAAACATCTCCTATAGAAAGAGATTAACCCTAAAACCAAAACCCTTAAAAATAGGCCCTCCTTTTTTTAGTTAGTAGAATATCATTATTTTAATCTGGAGAGATGTTTAGAATACACTGAATGGGCCATCCACAGTATTATCTAACCCCTTAGATGTTTCTCCTTACTTTTCATAATTGAAACTGCTGGTGGGCATTGGGCTTGAAAGCCCTCAAAACAAGGTAGGCATCATTAATGGATGGCTCTGTGTCCAAATCTCAGAAGGCTGGCTAGCTCTGCGGGAATATTTTCTCTTTGTAGAGCATTGGCCTCCAGCAGCAGTGAAAGCATTAGAAAAGCTACCAAACCTATAATTGTTGTTCATAACCTCCTCCTTAGGGTCAACAGGAGAATGCACTTCCCCCTATGTAACAGAAGGGAAAACCTAAGCTCTATTTGTTTCCCCCTTCCTCCTTCCCAAGGTGAAAGGGAGAGTTTTTCTATGGATGTGTCTCTTTATTGAGATCTCAGTAGAAGCTCCCTCAGGATGTTGATTTACCTATCAAGTAATCTGAAAGGAGGAAATTAGCAGATACTTCTCACAGAAGGCAGGCTAGCAGTGTGAAGAGGAAGAATGGCAATCCTCATCTGTACTAGTGAAGACATTTGGTACATTGAACAGCAACAGTTCACTAAACATCAGTGAGCACAAGGTTTCAGTACTGCAAGGATAAATGGAAAACTACGGCAGAGCTTGACGTTCAGTATTTGTTAAAACACTTTCTTGCTTTCAGGCATTTTTTATGAAGTCAGGCTTGGGCTTGTTTTCACAGAAGACACGGAGATAATGCATTGACGTGGCTCCACGGGAGACCCAGGAGTCAGGAACGGCACCGGGCTTCGCATTCTTGTGGTTATCTGCTGATGGCTTCCCAGGGCCAGCAGTAAGCCCCGAGGAAAGCATATAGACCAGGAAGCAGGAAGCTATTTTCTCTCTGCTTCGGGGGAGAGGGTGAGTGCTTTGCAGAGGAATTTAAGACCTATTCTGTAAACTTCTACTAATACGTGAGTTAGGACCCTGAGACAGTTTTCAAACAGGGCCACTAGTTTCTGTTTGTAAAAGGAGCTGACCTAATCTTGCTTTAGCAGCTGAAAGTCAAACAGCCGAGCAAACCTGAGGTCCATTTCTGCACCCTTTAGGATCTAAAGTGGCATCCGAGAAGAAACACATTCAGACACTGTCATTTTTCAATGTCATTTATTTAAACCAAAATCAATTTATATTTTCAATGGGGGGTGGATTTCTAAGATATAAAAATAAAAATATATTCATATTCAGAACAAACAATTTTGTTCAATTTCTATAAAAAAATGAAACTACATTTTTTGGGGGAGTGAATCCTGTAACATGGGAAATTGCTTCACTGAAATTCAAATTTCCACATGCAAAAGCTAACTCATTTTGTTTGGGGATTGGCTGAAATGGTTAAGGAGCCCAATAAAATAAAATAATTAATTTGTTAGGCCCTGGATGGGTAGCTGGGTTGGTTAGAGTGTCATCCTGATATGTCAAGGTTGTGGGTTTGATTCCTGGTCAGGGCACATACAAGAACCAACCAATGAATGCATAAACAAGTGGAACAACAAATCTCTCTTTCTCTCTCTCAAATCAATAAATAAAAATTTTAAAAATAATTTGTTAAAAGGCGAAAACTGAAATCACAGTTGAGACTTTGGGAATAGTCAGTGCATGAACAAAGTAATAAGATCTTTGCTGTCTCACGAGGATCCAGCCACTTCAAACTCTTTTGAAGCCGTTTCAAAAGTACGTTGTATTATTTTAGTGACTGGCATGGTTTTGCTTATGCATAAAAATCAGGAAAAGTGGCTTATCTGCTTAACAATTTCCAAGTTTGTTGCATCTAAAGCGGATGGGTTTGCCCCATGGTCCGCAAACTGCGGCTCGCCAGCCACATGCGGCTCTTTGGCCCCTTGAGTGTGGCTCTTCCACAAAATACCACGGCCTGGGCGAGTCTATTTTGAAGTGTGGCGTTAGAAGAAGTTTAAGTTTAAAAAATTTGTCTCTCAAAAGAAATTTCAATCGTGGTACTGTTGATATTTGGCTCTGTTGACTAATGAGTTTGCCGACCACTGGGTTTGCCCAAGAACTCGGTGGGGAGAAAGCACTGTGGATATAGTTTCTTCAGAGCTGCAGCATTTTCAGATAATTGCAAGTTCACTTCATAAAATATTGTAATTTACTTTCTTTTTTGATAAATCTGTATTTTTGTAGATATGGAGTCAGGTTTGTGGATATAACCTAGATAAACCCCAGACAAAATCAACAGTGACAAATAATTACCAAGTTTAAATGTTGGAAGCATGATAGAGACCCCTCTGAAGGCTGAATGAAGGCTTGAACTTGGGACTCAAATCTATTCCTTAATAATTATGTCCCACTGGGCAAATCACTAACCATCAGTGAGCACAGTGTTTTAGTATTAGCAAGGATAAACTGAAAACCACAAAGCATTATTCTGACTTTTCATACCCTGGAGGGCTGTGTAGAAAACAAAATTGATGAAATGTTTGCAAAGAAATTCAAGTGGATAAGATATATACAGAGCTGCACAAGTTTGAGAGGCTAATCACTTCTTTCATAAAATATACAGCTTTTGACTTGACACGTTTACCTGTGTGTGATCATCATGGTAAAGTGACTTTTCGTTTTCAGTATTTCAGTCCCTTATGTGGGATACAAGGCCTACTACCCCCCAGGCTCAACAGGGACCAGCACTGTGTGCTGTTACAATGAAAGTTAGAAGGAGATGCCTCTTTATTGCTGAATTATTCCCCCTGAAGGCAATTACTTATATCCTGGAAGAAGCAGGACTCTGTAGTGAAAACATGCAGACCTGAAAGCAGTGCATTAATTATTTTATTAATTTC
Organism: Cnephaeus nilssonii; assembly: GCF_951640355.1. Classification (NCBI taxonomy): domain Eukaryota; kingdom Metazoa; phylum Chordata; class Mammalia; order Chiroptera; family Vespertilionidae; genus Cnephaeus; species Cnephaeus nilssonii. The sequence goes on from NC_137082.1 coordinate 58,127,983, forward strand.
ATCTTTTTACATTATGGGAAACATTCATCTATTTACAATTTTTTTTGTTCACACACAATCTAAGTAGATAAGCCTATGAAATTCCAATTCATAAATCCATAAAAATGTTCCCCATCCCTCCATCAGAAGGCTTTCAAATGGATCTTTTTTTTTTCCAAACCAAAATAATTTTTAAAAATTACATTTGGGAATTCAGATATGCTAGTGATTTACATTCCAGTTATTTAAAATATGCATCTAGACATGTTTTAAAAAAGAAATGGTAAATTCACAAGGATAAGGCTTAAATTAAAGTGGTAATGCACAGTAAAACATTAAGGAAACATCTATAAATAACAGAAATATATTACAAATAAATTAGTTCTATTTACCATTTCAAATATTAAAAATCTTTAATCCATTTCTTCATCTCTCTTTACAAAAAGGTTATGTGAATTGTATGGAAACAACTGCAAAAAATATAATAAATACTTAATTTCTTTGAACTTTTTTTGATGTGGGAGACAAACTTCTTTTTTAATTCCCCCCTCCCCAAGAAAATGCCCAAACATCTTTATACCAAGTTAAACAAAATAAGTAATTTTTCAGGGTACATACATTTTCCATTATGAACTAAGAAACATTTCTACAAATACATCAAAAAGAACAATGTAACAAAGGTTATGCTCATGGATGTCAGTTAAAGGGGGCAAGTGGTTAACAAGCCGCTTTATGTGGGGTCATGTTTTAACATCAATAATTAGCTCTTTATAAAGTGTTTGTACAATTTGTGTTTTGAAGGAAGGCAAAGGTCATGATGCCTGTAGGCATTTAGCTAAAAGATTTAAAATTCTTACCAAAAATAGCTTATGAATATACAAATACCGCTCACAGGGACAAGATAAATAGGACTTCTCTTGTCTCTCTTTAAAATATCCTGGGCTAAACCAGTTTCCAAAGAAAATATTGTAGGGTGGTCTTGAATCGTATTAGAAATCTATTTCTTACTCCAAATCTTCTCTCTACCTCAGGGCACAGGGCTGTTGTTGGGAACATGGGTTTTCCAATGGATTCCACTTCCTTCATGTTAATCTGTGAGTTCCAAGTCATTTGCAGGACTGAATGCGACCATAGGCTACCCAAGGTGGCAGTTGGCCTTACGTGATGCAAATTTTGTGTGACCTTCCACTGCTGCTAGAAAGTAAATAAAAGATGTATTCTTTTTAGAACCAGCAACACCTGCAAGCTCAAAATCTCTGTATGCTCCAATTTTACAAAGCACTCAAGGTGCTTTGTTCACCCTAATTAAAAGTGTGTTTTGAAATAAGTTAGTAGCCCTTTTCTTGTAAGCCACAGCAGTAAACATTTGTGCCCTGTTTATAAAGATAGCTCAAAGCATCGATGGCTCTGAGGTAGCGAATTCTCTAGTGGTTTTTGAATATGTCCATGAAAATAGTTGTTGCCAGAACCCATCACCTCTCTTAATTTCAGAAATAAAATTAAATTAGCACCTGGCGATGCGAGTGTGTTTTTTTTTTAAAAAGCTTCTCTGGTGCGAGCGTATTTGATGTATGTTTTTAGAAGTCCTTCATTTTTCAATGGTAATTTCTAATACTTTAGGGTGGGAGCTGGACGTAAAACGCCAGTGATACTTTAAGATCACCATATTCTAACTGTGTTAACTGCTATGAATAAGGGCATTTAAGGAGAACTTCAGCAAAGTGCATACTGCTCATCCAGCCTGACTAAAAATGTAAATCAACATTCTCTGCCAAAAGCCTGGGTATCTTTCAGTGTTTGTGCGACGTGACTTCTCCCCTCTCCTTGTGGTGGTTGAACCTTGCTCGTCACATTTTTCTCACTGCCGGGGACTTCAAGAGGAGTGGCAGCTCTTTGGAATGAGGCATGTCTATTGGGGTAGAAAATTTATTTTATTGGGTTGACGTGGGACACAATCCTTACGCTAGGGGATGATAGGACCCTATGTCATAGTGAGAGAAGGCTAAAGGGAGAGATATGCCAGCAATATGAACTAACAGGTTAAAAGAGATGGCTGTATAGCATTCAAGGGGATGATGGGAAAATCCAAACTCTTCTCTGAAAACCACCTGGCTGCCATTTACAGCGCTTCAGAAGCAGATGTGTACTTACATAGGTTTAGGTAGGCTCCCCAGGATGGACACTAACAAATTAACAGAACCAACAGTTTCCCCTTTAAGGCCCTACTGCACAACAATATAATATACATAACACAATAACAGTTGATAAAACATTTCAGGTCTAAAATTTTTTTTAAATAATAGAACAAAAAAAATCACTTATGTAGTATCTTAAACGCTCAGTGCTTCCTTTGCCTTGCCTTTCTTCATTTTATTGCCTTTCAGAATAGATTAATTTCCCTGAAAGATCGAATTTACAATCTTCTGCTGATTGAAACACTTGAAGCAGTGATTGATGAAGTGTCAGTGAGGCAGTTTGTGCAGCTGTGAGTGGTGCAGGTACTCCCAGCACCCGCGGATTTTGCTACTCCCTTTCCCACTGCACATCCAGGTCCCCCACCCCCAGCCCGCCTCGGTCCCCCCTTGGTTTGTCACTCATGGATTCCGGTGAGATGGCGTGATTTCGGAGGTTGGAAATAAAGTGCTCCATCTGCTTTGTAAAAGAATAACCGTTGGGGAAATAAAGGGAATCGGAGCCCTAGTTTCTTTCACGTGGAAGACGGTTAAGTCCCAAAGGATCACCCTGTGATACTGGATTTCTGAAATACCCTACGGTTTTATATTGCTGAGCTCTAGGGACACACTAGCTTGAGAGAACTGAGGATGGCGGGTGACTGACAGGGGCGATCTCTACACGGGTGGGCTTGGGTTAGCCAAGAAAAGAAAGGGCTGTCTATCCGGACGAGGCGGGGTGGCGCCTCAGTACAGGTGGCGAAGCTCAGTGAGTAACATAGCCAACTGGTCCGGGCAGGGGGCGACTGGGAGAGGCTCCTGCAAGGCGGACAACTACACCGCGACAGTGGAAGTCACTGGGCTCAGAGACAGACGGGCTCGGGGGCGGAGGGGGCCGGGGGCGGCGGCGGGCGGACAGGTCCTGGCGGGGGACGCCGCGGGGGCGCGCCCGGGCGCCTCAGAGCCGGGTCTGCGCCTCGGGGATGTAGATCTCGATGCTCTCGGCGCTCTCGGTGGCCGAGTTCTGGCGGACGGACGCGGCGCGCCTGGCGGCCATCAGGCGCTTGCGGGCCTCCTGGCGCTGCGAGCTCTCCAGCGAGCGCTCCCGGATCAGCGGCGCGGGGCCCTTCGCCGGCTTCTTTGGCACTGGAGGAGGGGCCCTTCTCTCCTGATCAAAGCAGAAGGTTCAGGACATTACACAGCTTCTCAGGACAAGCTTGGGGAAAACTGGGATAGGTCAGTAGTTAGAACACACTTTTTTTTTTTTTTTAAACCTAAGGGTGGTTAGTACTGATCTGCACACTGCATATCAATTTTTCTTCAGTTTTTTTTCTGGTTTGGGGATTCAAAAGATGCAGAAAAAAAAAAAATACCGGTAAGCTTAAGGCCCAGGGTGAGGCTGGACTGCAGAACTAGGTCTCTCCAAAGAAAGGCGGTGGGTACCTAAAGGGCCCCCTGCTGAAAGGCTGCGCTCCCCGCACGTTTAGTGTGGTTCTCTCTGGAGGCTCCAGACTCCTCCGGCGGCCAGAGATGGGCAAGGGCTGCAGCCGCAGCAGCAGCTTAGAATTCTGCACCCCCTCTAAGGAGGCGAGGCAGCTCGCGTGAGCTGGGTTCAGCGTTTAAAAGCATCACCGCCCTCTCCCCAGACCCACCCAAGCCTAAATAGCCAAATGAGGAAGAAGAGGTGAGACTGTGTTCCTTTAGCTTTGTAGATGCCTCAGGGAGTTCGTTACACTCGTTGGCACACCACACACAAACACACAGCAATAGACATTCCAGGGTCACCCTGGAGGGAAGACGTGGATAATTCCTACACGCTCAGCTCCAAAAACGGCTCCTAAAACATCCTGCTGGGATGTCACTCCGGGGCCCAGAAGGCTATTCCAATCATAGGGACAGACATGGTGAGAACTTAACACGGGACTGAAAGAGTTCATCGGCCTTAGCAACAGCAAACTATAAAACAGATATTAAATGCCATTGCAAAGACAAAAGCCATTCATGACTTCAGTAGAAAAAAAAAAATGCCAGTGGGAAAGAAGGAAATCTAGACCAGAAAGGATGATAAACTGAGGCTGCGAAATGGTCCATGTGAATGTTTTCATTTTAAAGAAAGTACCCTCGGTCCTCAGCAATGCATGTGAAGTGTGTCATACATGTGAAAAGTATCTTAAAGTGTAGATGCTGTGATTCTCCAAAGGGCATTCCTTGTGCCTTAACACTCATGCTGGTCACAGCGGTCCCTCCTCGCTGGCATGGGTGGAGTGCCTAGTGAAACTGATTACATGGGAGCTGCCCTCAGGCAGTGTGAGGGAGAGTCTGGGTGGCCCAGAGGACAGGAAAGGAAGCACAGAATGCAAACAGTATTCTTCTAACTCTGATTGTGCTCATTCATTTTCCCCCCTAACGTGCGCGGGATGATGAGAAGCTCTGATCATGGACAAATTGTGTAACGATTTAGAAATCAAGTTAACTAATGATTTACTGTGTGAATGTCAATAATTAGATGTATTATTTCTTAGCATCACTCATTTTTGACATTTAAAAATATTCATTGTTGATTAACTTCGTGTATATTTTTAAAAGTATGAATACTGATCATTTTCAGTCATATTTTCCTATTTGTGTACATTATATATCTTAACAATAATTTTTTAAAAATCAACAAATGGGAAATTAAATGGATGTGTGTGTACATCTGTAGTGGTTTTTTTAAAAATAAGACTAATTCAAAAGCTTATCTAGCAGACAATTTTAAACAAAGATTTTAAAAAACAATCTAGGTGACGTGCAAATCTTTGGCTTCCCAAGTGAGGGGCCACACATACACCAATGGTACTTAGATGCTTAACACTAAAACCCTCAGGTTGACGGGTGACAGAATTGGAAATTAGGGACAAGGATGATAGTGTTGCTTTCCTGTCTCTTGGGACTGGATTTCTCCTGGGAGCCCTCTGACCCTAAGAATCCTGATACTTTGGGCAGCAACAGAACGGACTGGATTGCCATGAGCTCTCTGATAGGTGAGGAGATCTGAAAAGGGCAGGGCCACCAGTGCTTCAGGGGGATAACCATGAGTCATTTTTGTAGTTGAATCTCTTGGAACTATTTGACCTCAGGCCATAGGAAAGCAAGGCATTAAAAAAGTGGTGCATGACAGCCCAGCCTAGGGAGGACATTGTATGCTTGTGTGAGCCTGGTGGAACCACCATAATCCAATGTGAAAATTGCAATTTATTAGTTAAAGTAAAAAATTTGAATCTTCATTTCTAAACGGTTGCATGAGGAACCCAATGAGCAATAGTCCCCAAGGCAAATAAACCAAAAGTAAACTCTTTTATAAAGAAAAAAAAACCCCAACATTTTTGATTACTGTGAAACTTGATGGTGTGTATATTTTTAGACTTGAACAACAGTGGTTTCTTTATTCCTATATTTATGAAATGATTATCAAAGTCAGTTAGCTTTCAGGGCTTATTTTCCTCAGAAACACATCCTAGGGCTGTAAGGAAGTTGAACTCTTGCTCTATGTAATCATGCACTGAAGTTGTCATTTATTTTAGTTTAAAAAGCAAAATGGAGGCAGTTCCTTTCAGTGACTAAAATGGTTTAACTTAAAGTTTAATTAACAAAAAAAAAAGCCACATTCCCATTTTCCAATTCACAAAGACAGGTTTTTCTTTAAAAATATGCCTGAAACATATTACAGATAATATCCCAAATGATTACTATGTAAACATTGTCATTACAATGAAATTAATATGATGTCAGCTCCATTTCACATTGTAAACAGCAAGACTGAATGCAGAAGCCTATTTAGACTGTCCAGTGTTTGTGCAGGTTTTTAAATGAACCATACAAAATCTACATTGTTCTACCTTCTTGTCAAGAGGATCCATCTGTTTCCAATTATTGGCCTTTAACTGATGGAGTTCATCAAATTTCATACTAATATTTTCTATGGACAACTGCAGCATGTCCCAGAACCCCGCCAAATCCTGGGAGGTGGGCCTTGGATGAGCATTAGGGTTCTGTACAGAGAAAGAAGAATATTCATGCTTTAGAGGCAATCCATGACAACAAGCACAGGGCCAAGGTCACATTTTCAAATACTTCAAACAACAGTAGGAGGGTGAGTTCCTTTTGGTTTTCAGATTAAAGTGGTAATTTTATAGTAATTTATAAATGGTTATTTTAAAAATTATATTTTCAGCTCTACTGAGGTGTAATTGACAAATAATAATGACATTTAAAATGTACAATATGATAATTTGATATACATTGTGAAAGAATTCCCTCCATCAAGTTAAGTAACATATCCATTACCTTTTTAAAAAATATTTGGTGAGAACATTAAGTTCTACTCTCTCAGTGAATTTCGGTTATACAGTACAGTGTTACCAACTATAATCAACACGTTATACATTAGATCCTCAGACATATTCATCTCCTAACTGAAAGTTTGTGCCCTTTTACCAGCTTCTCCCTATTTCTTCCACCCTCAGCCCTCAGCAACCGCTTTTCTATTCTGTTTCTATGAGTTTGACTTTTTTGTTTTAAAGGCCATTACAAATGGTAATTTTATACACACATCCATTTGACTCTCAAATGCCAAGGTTGTAAAACTCTTCTTTTGTAATGCAACATCAATCAGTACAGTGTGGGGGGAGAGTAATCATTTGAAAATCCAGAATGTATAATCTACAATAAGATGCATATAAAATACCATATTTAAATGAAAATACCATCTTTGAAAAAAGTACAGGATATTAGAGTTGAAATTTGACTACCTGCTACCCAACTTATTCAGAGAACAGATACGTAATCTAAAATATGATTTGTTTTAATACTAATGTTGAGTGAAATACTAGGGAAGACAGATGAGGAGTAACAAAATATATGTTTAACAATTAAGATGCTATTAATATAGGAAGTCATTTATCATGTAAGTACTTTGGCAAAATCATTTGGAAATGCATTTGTTTTAAACTGACCAGCTTCTCCCTATTTCATAATATAGCAAATGTGAGAACACATATCTACACATACACAAAGAGTCTATAGTGATCCATTTGCTAGATAATATTGAACAGTCTTTGGCATTTAAGGATTGGCTTTCTTTGCCTCCATGCACATGTCCTTCCAAATATTAGAAAGTATGAACCACAAATTATTATGATCTAAGACAGAAAAAAACATAACTAAGAGAGTGAAGGTGCCATGCTCATTGTTAATCACTACCTGCCGTAGTAGCTAAAGCATTAGATTGGTGGGAGCTGCCATATGTCAGATGTTTATAGCTGGGGTCAGTTTTGGTTACCTCTAAGTATTCAGGCAACTAGATAGACTGTGAGACCTTATACTGTATAATAACTTGAGGCCAGTTTATTCTTTTAAAACCAACCATCATAAAAAATGATATCAGAATTTCAGAAAGTGTAGGTCAGTGACCATCAAAATTAATGGGTTGGAAAGAACTTTTTAGCCCTTTGAATGGACTAGCATTATTTATCTAGACTCAAAATAAATACAAGTAAAGATGTTTTTATAAACTTATAGTTCTAAAACTACCCATAGTTCTGAAATTCATTGGAAGAAGTAAATTCTAAAGTTTGTAAGTATTTGGTTCAGTATTAAATCTGTGCTACTGACACCTGAATTAATGAAAGAGTTTATAACATTTTGATTTAGTAAACTAAAAAAAAAATGTTTCTAAATATCTAGGTTCAGAAAGACAGATAATAGTTTGGACAAAGTACCTCTCAAATGGAGTTTATGGTCTCACAATATATTTCCTTATCTTATTGATGACCAAAAACTAAATTGCTCATATTCGGAGTTCACTAAAGTCTTTTAGGTCATAAGCTCCATTGGCTAAATTGTTTCAGTGCACCAATGCATGACATGATAGCTCAATAGGCAGAGTTATTTTTGACTCTATATAATGGGTAACTTGTTCCCTCCTCACCAGGAACCTCTTTGCCCCCATATCATGAAAGAGATAAAAGAGGAAGCAGAGAGAAAGAGCTTAGGCACCCAGCCAGTCTCTGAATCAGTGGGTCATGTGACATCCCAGGCACAAGAATAAGTTGTAGTACTAGCCTTAGTCTGAACCAGGCCACTTAGGGCTCAGAAATGGTGAAGAGTGTAAAAAGACAAGAGGGGTTGGGTTCCTTGGTTTAGTTTTACTGGAAAAAGCAACTCTCATCCATTCATTCTATGCCTGAGAGTCTAGATAATGTCTGGGTATTCGAGTGTTCCCTTCCTCAGAGTAAGAACTGAAGAAAGGAGAACTGGGTCTGGTTGTGACTAATCTTAGTGTCATCCTCATGCAGCTTTGTAGACCTAAACAATGCCACTACCAGGTCACCATGCTTCCTGCTGCAAAGGAGGGAGAGCTGACTGGTCAGCCTCAGGTCCCTCCACAAGGGTAAGGAATGCAGTTCAAATCCTGGGGGAAAAGTAGGGTGGTGGGTGGGTTTACAGGGATTGAGGTCAAAGAGACTGAGATATGAATGTTGGTGCGGCCTCTTATAGGTGGCCTTGGTCAAGTTACTTAGCCTTCCCAGGCCCATTTTCCTCAACCATAAAACCATCATAGAAATAATGTCACAAGCTGCTCCATAAGGTCTGACACTGTGGGCTCTTGACCTTCCCTCCTGGGACATGGTTTGACCAGCCATCAATGACCCTTGGCCCGCAGTGTAGTGCTGCTTCCATCTACCTCTAACATGCGTCTCATATTTTGCCACCTAAGTTCCTCTAGCGGCCAAGGAATGTGAGCCCATCAGGAACTAGGAAACATCAAAAGGTGGCTTTAACAAGGTTAACCCTTCCTGGACATCTGCAAAATTTTCAAAACATTTTGTCTGCAATTTGATCTTCAAAATCTGCATGATGTTTGTATTCTACTACATGATACACTTGCCCGTAATAGAATTCTTTAAAAAGGCATGCTCTGTGCCCTGCACTGTGTGCACATTGGGCTCCAGGTATACCTAGCAACCATTTTGACAAGTATAGCTTTATGTGAGCTTCCTGACATTTAAAGAACAAAGAATCATGTTAACTAAGATCTGTGACACATTACCAAGTTCACGAATTAGCGGGAATTCTGTACCTGGCATGAAGTGAAGCTCAATAAAATATTTGTGGTAGTCACTTATCAATACATTTACCAATATATATTATCTTATAATCCGGAATAGAATTTCTGGGAAGGTGAAAGAAGGATCAGGTAATTTTTGCTGAGGGAAGGGAAAACAAATTATAGGTGGCAGGATGGTGAGTAGGAGGGAAGAGATCGCTCCAAAGGAAGATCTCAAAAGGAAAAGCCTGGTGCAGAGGGATGCAGAGTACTAATTTTTGCATGCTTCCTATTTTTTCTTGGCCGAGTCCTGTCTAGATAAACCCCTTTCCATCTGTATTTGTCCTTGTTAACAAGAAGATGTGGTTAAAACTCTGAAATCATAGTTTGAGTCAATTAGATTGCATATAAGAATGTTTTTGCTTTCAACAAGATAAACAAGTTGCTTTTCATTATCTTTGTTTTAGATCCAGCCTGACCAACAATTGGCCAATAAAAGCTATCCTGTGGAATGACACTGTAGAGCTAGTGGTAGTTTTTAAAAAGAGGCATATGTGAGTGAGGAAGCCCTTGCCCCTGTATTAAAATGTTGCTGGCAGTGGTGCTTTTGTGTCTGTTTTGCTTTATTTTGTTCTGGTATGTCTAAGAAGGATTCGTGTGTCTCAGGGAGATCACATCTACACTTTGATGCCCTTCATCTCTGGCCCTTGAATTAAAACCGAGAACCCTGATCAGGATATACGAACTGGTGGCTATTTCAGAAAGAAACTCATTATCCAAAATGATTTTCTGTAATATTATTTTTGAAATACCAGGGGGTCCCTATTTTGGTAAGAATAATGAAATCAGAGATGCCATGTGAAAGTTAGGAACATGGGGATTTTTCAGTTACCATAAAGCAGGAAATGGAGTTTTAACTTAGTTGGATTTTTTCTTCTAAGATTTTTTTAAGTATGAAAGTATTTTTAAGTCTAAGAAGAGCAGATAATAAGATTCATCAGAAAACTCTTTATTCTGAGAGAGTCAAGGGCCTTGACTGGGTTCAAAATCAGGCCCATCTTGATGACACACTTCTCATGGTACTAGCAGGAAAGGGTAGTGATGGGGAATGTTACCTACCAGGTTCTCTTCACACAGTTCTCTGAACTGGTAGAATTTCTGGGCCATGAGAAGCTGGGCACTGCCCACTGCCGTTCGGATTTTCCCTAGAACTGAAAAGAGCAAACATACAAGGAGTTTACACATGGTGTCTCATGGTTGAGATTTAGTCTGGTAAAGCAAAGAGGAAGTTATGCTGCAATAACTCAGGAAAACAGCACACACACAGTGCACGCACACACGTGCACACAGCCCAATTGTGGTCATTACTCTGCTGGCCTATGTAACAGGGGCTCCTAGGTTAAAGCATAAAATCAACTGGGGGAAAAACACGTGCTCATCATGCATATTTCTCAGGGATCACAGAGTTTTCCACCATAGCAGTGGACGTTACCAAGAGAAGAGGCAAACGGTTTTGTTTTGCTTTTTCCTTTTACTGCAAGAATGAATTGCAAGTGTTCACTGTATAGTTATGGATTTATTTGTGTCAGCAATCCGGGTCCGCCAGTTTGTTTGTTTTTTTAAACCCGAATCCAAACACAAGAAAAGCCATCCTGTCTTGGCGGGGGACCTCTTGGCACTCACCATGTTCCAGCCATAGCTTTCATTATTTTTCCGGAGCTCAGCCTCTGGTGCTGTCAGGAAAGAGCCGCTGGCCAGTTGAAAGACTTTCTAAGGAGTGAACATTTTCAGACTGTTGCCTGGGGAACGCCAGCACCGTCCCAGCTTTTCCACTCCACAGCCCAATGTTATTGTTGACGTGGGTTTAATTCCCTGTGCACGGCGCTGAAAACCTGCCCCTCTGCAAGCTACTTCTTGCCTTCTGTGCAGTCTAAGGCGAGAACCTTTCAACCGACGGGCGGGCGTGCTGAGACGGGGCGGGGCGCTCCGCGCAGAGCTGTCCTCCGGTCTGCATTGTCCCAAGGCTCTCCCTCCAGCCTGTGGGGACCAGGGCACAGCTGCACTGCTGGAGCCCTGCCACCAGGCAGCTCTCAACACGCCCTCCCTGCCGGGAAGGAAGGGGAGAAGGCACCCTGCTTGCTCATAGGAAACCAGAGGGGAGACTTCTCATAGTGCACGTGGCCTGCTTTGAAATCCTCACGGGGAGGCAGATGACAGGCCTGAAGCAATAGTTTTGTTATGAACGTACAGAGCCTGAGACTCAGAGCGGAATCAGGTCTCCCTTTCTCGACCTCATTCCTCACAAAGTCTGAGGAGAAGGAAACAGAGGAAAAAGAAACTTCATTTTGGCCCAGGGTTTTCTAGAAGTCTGCTTTGTTTAAAACTGCCAGGCTAGCTCATGGTTTGTAACGCACATTATTCATGGGCACTCCTCTAATGGTTCAGCATTCCCACACACGTAACTCAGGGTGATGATGAACTCTCCAATATGTCACCAGTCACGCCAAACAGCTGAAGTGCAGGAATTCGCCTACTCAGTGATAGCGAGGGGCCGCCCTGGACAGCTGACTGGCAGCTATTGCTCAGGGCGAAGTTTTCACTTCTTTCCAATTTGCTTACACGCTTTTGAGATGGCTATTCCTTCCTCTCTAAGGGATCGCTCAGTGGTTGGAGGCCTCTTCTCCCTTTCTCAACACTCCAAAAGCAGAGGGACAGCACACGCAGACACAGGGCACCACAGTAGTTAAGAATTCAGGCCCGGAGTAGGCCAAGGGTTCTGGCTCCAACACTTAGAGCAGCCATGGTCCTGGACAGTCACTTGATCTGTTTTCTCACGTGTAAAATGGAGCAATTGGTACCTATTTGTAGGGTTGTTGTTAAAGTTAAAAGTGGTAATGTATGCGGATTATTTAGGTCAGTGTCTGATCTATAGCAAGCACTCAATAAATGCATATTATCCCCTAGGGCCAGGACATTACACTTCCTCTATCTGTGAGCCCCACACAGAGTAGAGGAAACAAACCAAAGTCTGGATGACCCACGGTTGCCTGGGACAGGTGTGTGCTTTGATGACCTGTCCTAGAGCTGAGACAGGTCTGAGAAGGCACTTCCTAAGTGAACACATGGCTTTCGGCCAACTCCGAGGTTCCTGAATTATCTTGCTGAAGGGGAGGATTTTGACATCAGCAATTTTCAGAATGAATCATGGGAGATTAGATCTAATACCTAAGTCTCCAATTGGCTGACTGGGATCGCTTAGCTCCTGGGAATTGGCATAGAAACTCAAACAATTCTGATATTTCTCAAACTTTGCGCGAAGATTCTCAGTTACAGCCGAATACCTGCGCTATGTCATAGCCTGCCATAATAAGAGTAGCTAAGACGGTGATTCTCCAGTGAGGAGAAAGAAGTGCTCCAAGCAGTCATCCAGGCAACACCCAACCATGGTAGGTAAGACTAACTCAGATTTCTTCTCAAGGAAAACAAGGGACATCTTTCTTCATTCAGCATGGTCTGGTGAGAACCCTAGATTTGGAGCAAAAATATCTGGGGTGGAGTGTGGCCCTTCTGTCTCCCGGGTTTTTGCCATCATGCTCCTTGAGTGGAAATTTCTTACTGGCTCCAGGATTATTTGCATTTCCTGGGTCCAAGTGATGGTCTTTCCTGGGCTCTGGGTAGGGAGATGACGATTTGGGTCAGGAGGGAAACCCTGAACCAGGAGGGCGTGGGACAAACAGACGATAGCTCATACTTCTCTGACCTCCATGCTTGCTTTTTCAGAGAATTAAAAATTCATTTTAATTTTTAGGGAAGAAGTTCTAATGAAGTTTGTTCTGTTTTGTTTGTCCACTAGACACAGACTTGGTGTGTGAGATAACTCTTTTCTCCTGGAAGTAAATTTCATATTTGTTACATATGCCTTAAGGAAGCACAAAACTAATAAACAGTATGTGGTAAACATCTGTGGAAATAAGCACTAGGAAAAATAAAGCTGAATGTTGGTAAAGAAATGAGATAAAGAAGAAAGAGTCATCGTAATGTTTTTTAGAAACTACTCTAAAACATTCTATACCATCCTTCAGCAGAGTGCAAAGAAAAAGACTTTGATCAGGGATGCTAAGAAAAGAAGTATAAGGGACAACAGTAAATAAGCGGTGGGCTTTCCCCGTGCGTATAAAACAGCTCACCCTGGTATTAGAAAGTTCTGGAAGAGGCCTAGAGATAGTGCATCCTTCCAGGGTTAGCCTTGCATCTCACTATTTCACTGTAGCATGGCGGCACTTAACTTGGCAGGGTTGGCCTGGCCCTCGAGGACATGGCCACGAAAGCCAGAGGAGCCTAAAAGTGTGGGGTCTATGCCAAAGCTGGTGGGCAAGGCCAACCTTCACATTATGTTTCCATGGAGCAGGGGCAGTCCTTGTGGGTTCTGGGAATTCAATCATTCATTCATTCATTCATTCATTCATTCAGCAAGTATTAAGGGCACACGATGTGCCAGGCACTGTACTGGATGGATATGATTTGGTGATAAGCAAAAGCCTTGCCCTCATGGATTACATTTTGGTGAGGGATAGTGGGAGAGACTGTGAAACAGAAAAACAAGGATTTAAAGGTTTGGGATTTGCTAGATTACTTGAAATGATCAGATGGAGCTGAGTATGATTGAGCAATTCAAAGGACAGTGAATTCCTTAAACGGTGGTTAGAGAACATTCTGTCTCTTTGATCTCTCTTAAGAAATGGAAAACAAACAAACAAAAACCATGGTTTGAGATGGTATCAGCTGCAATATGAAAATGGACTCTGGACTAAACAGCATGTTTTATAATTTTATTTATTGATTTTTTTAAATTGATTGATTTGAAAGAGAAAGAGGAAGAGAGATTTGTTGTTCCACTTATTTATGCATTCATTGATTCATGCATGTGCCCTGATTGGGGTTCAAAGCTGCAACCTTTGGCATATTTGAACGATGCTCTAACCAACTGGCAAGGCAACAGCTTGTTTTAGTACTCATCATTTGAAAATGCCACTGTTTTTTATTTGGGAAAAAATTAAAATACACAAAGTAGAAAGGGTAAAATAGCAAACATCTGTGTATATGTTCTTCCCTAAAGAAATAATTTTTTAAAATGCACTTCTTAATTTGTATTTTTCTTTTCTCTCTCTCTCTGCAATGAAATAAAGCCCTACAGATAAAGTATACGCCACTTCTGTCCCGTTAGCCTCCCTTTCAGAAGAAACCACTGGACTAGACGAACAGTCCAGGCCTATCCCTGAGTTTATGAAGGTTTTTCCCCTGGTCCTGGAAAGGTGACAGCTAAGGGCCCTTGGAGTGTAAACGAGAGAGCGATACAGGGGGCAATTCCACTGGCACAGTTGAGACCCCACAGCTTACGGCAGCAGACTGTCTGAATTAGATGGGAGGTTTCCAGCCTGTGTTGCTCCAGGGGGAAGATGTGCTGCTGGGGTTCCATTTAGTTGGTTTCCTTCACACTCTGGTCCATACAGTCTTTCCAGATTGCTCAACCCGTATGTAGTTGACAATTTTTACCTCCCATTTCCCTTAAGGCACATTCAACGTATCTTCCAGGATAAGGATCTTTGCTGCATACCCAAGCATGACATTCAACCAGGGTTTATACTATCTATTTGTGTAATAGTTAATCATATAATACGCCTTGCTTTGCTGCGCCACTCCTTTTATATCGGCAAGTCTGCTTCTCCCTAGGGGTTTTATTAGCACCTGACAGTGCATTTTTTAGATCCCTTTCTCCCTTTCCTTTCCTCCCAGCTCCTCGGTTAGTCTAGCCCTCAATGTAAGTACAGGACAACAGCCATAAACACTATTGAACTAAATTCCTTCTATTTAAAAAGTGGACGCCTTTTTATTAACTCTCCCATTTATAATGCTAGAAACCTCTCAGCCCACAACAGATGGTTATGAGGGATCATAATAGAGAGGACAGGCCCAGGTTAATTTACCATATAAAGCCAGGAAGAGTCTTTGGATGGCCATCCCTGTTTGGTTCTGGCAAAACTCTTATTACCTTGTATTTCAAAGCATTTTCACATGCACATCTAATTTGATCCTCCTAGGACCCAGTGAGGCAGGGCAGATATCATTTCATTTGGAAAATTTGGGCCCAAACGAAGACAAGCCTTTCCCTGGTCCCCACAATCCTGGATCCCTGTCTTCTCACTTCCGGTCCAGTTGTGTTCCTTTCTCTCAACACTTATTGAAAACTAGGCCTGAAACTCCTAAAGTAAAGCTTTTTGATGGTGATTTCTTTCCTTTATCAACACTTTCTAGGTGGTACACATGGATAGAAGGGCGATGGCTATGACAAGTCAAGGGCAGGGGGTGGGGGTGGGAAGGGGGGGGAGGGCGGATTTGAAGTTCAGCTACCCAAGCCCTATGGGAGAGCAAAGCACATCTCCGCTAAGTCATTGTCACACAAAGGAAGTTCAGTTGTGAAAACAATGGAGGAACCAGGGAGGATCACTTGAAAGACTTGGTGGTGTAAGGTTCACATTTTGGTTTTTCTTTTAAAGATTATACATGTAATGAGAAGCAGAGAAAGACTATTTTGGGTGTGGGGGTCTTTTATGAGAACTATGATTTTAAATCTCTTGGCTACATTCAGTCAAAACCCCAGGCATTTAAAAGATGTGATACCTCCCCCTCTCCCCCGCCCCCTGGGTGTGACTTTTTTTGGTTGGGGGACAAGAAGGGGGTGTAAAGGCACAGGGGTAAAGGCAATGAACAGTTTCTTTTAACCCACAAGTGAATCCATGACAAAGCTGAACAGAGTTTAACGTGCTGTAGTAGCAGAGTGAACAAAAGGACTGTTTCCTTTGGGGAAATGCTTGACTTTTTGCTGAGTCAAAATCAGTAGTTCAAATCCTTAGGCATAATTAATATATGTATTCTTTAAAAAAACCATATATTTATTTTTACAGAGAGAGGAAGGGAGAGAGGGAGAGGGAGAAACATCAATGTGAGAGAGACACATCGGTTGCCTCCCGCACATGCCCCCACCAGGGCCAGGGGTGGAACCTGCACCCCAGGTACATGCCCTTGACCCAGAATTGAACCCATGACTCCTTGGAGCTCAGGCTAACACTCTAACCACTGAGCACACTGGCCAGGTTTGCTTGTATTAAGGGAGCTGGAGTGGAGCGGCCTCTTATCTCATAATTCTAATGCTTGAGACCGGTCCACGGTTCCCTATCATCCACGGGATAAGCAGAAACCCCCTTTAATGGCTTGCAGACAAGGCCCACCTGCCCAGCCTTACCTCTGCCCACTCTCTCAGTGCTTTGGGCCCCCCGTTTCCCAAATCCAAAGCTGCCTCTCTCCTCAGTGGCTTTGCTCAGGCTGCACACTAAACTGGGGATGCCTCCTGCCTTGGTGCCTACCCCAGCCCCTCCCCTTGCGCTCAGGTGTACCTCCTCCAGAAAGCCCTATCTTCTTTCACCTCTCCCTCTGCAATGCTCCTCAAATTCCCATGCACAGCTCTGTCTTTTCCCTTCCCACTTGCTTCCCAGCATCATCTATTTATAGGTCTTACTTTCTAACCAGAGGAGACGAGCCCTCCAATGGCATAGACTGTGCCCGCAAAACATGTTTCAAAATAACTGACTCATCTACAAACTTTATGTTAACCAGAAAAATACATTAACTGCAACATTCCAGGCCTTAAGTATTCCGATTCTTTAAGGTCTTAGCATGTCTAAAGTTATAGTCCTGATGAATTGATTGGCTGATATAGTCTTGGCTGGACTATTATTCCTCTTTGGTTTCTCTTGTATTGTTTGTGCTGACTTAGGCTGGAAAAGCCAAGCCATTTGGGATAAGTTGGATGTAACTGTGTGTGAATTAAACTTCCTTACCCTCAGGTTTTGAGTTCTTTGTACTCCCCTGGCTTCTCTCTCTCTCAATGTTGTAAACGTTACGGGTAAAGGAGGAAAAAGGAATTTTTAAAAAGTGGGTCAACCCACTTATTTTAAAGTCCCGTGGATTTGCCAGACTGAACTTGTGTGACTGCATGTGGGGATTACCCGTGTGGAGACATTCTTATTTACGCGTGTGTGACCTCGTGGGACAGAGTTTCTCCAGCCAACTGGCCAGCTGCTTCTCAGCAGTCCGGACCCAGAGCTGCTGTGGACAGTAGGTCTCCATAGAAAACATGGATGTTTCCTTCCTGGCTGACAGTGGCTGCTCTGCGTTTAACAGGAGTGCTTTCAGTTTACTTATTTATTTTGTAGCTGAAACTTGATGGCTAATGAACAAAGAGGGAGATTCACAAGTAGAAATTTTCCCATAGATGAAAACCAGGGCTTCCACAGGGCTCAAACATGGTGGTGGTGGTGGTTAGGGGGTGGGCAGCGGGGGGTGGGGGGGTACTGTTTTGTTTGTAAAGAGCAAGTTTTCAAGAACTCAGCTAATTTTACTTTTTTTCCCCCCAGTCCCTACTCCAGGAGTCTTACTCATAAAAGGTGGTTACGCTCCAACCCATATTTCAATTTACATCAGCGTGGAAAAAGTAGTAACATCATACGCATCACATAGTTAACTACAAGTTTCGAACCTCTGAAAGCTGAAGGAAATGAAATTAGCTAACATTTCCTTTGGTAACATAGAAGAAAAGAACTCAATGCTGTGTTTGAAGTCCATTGTAATTATATTCCACAGAAATAGTTACCGTTAGAGAAAACAACTGGAGATCTTGCTCCATGAGTCAGCCCCTCTCTCGGTAATCTCTGCCCCTGCAGTGCCGGAAGGATGGGACTCATTCCTGTCTGGAATAATGGCCCATCGCTGGCCTCGGGAGCAGGAGAGCTGTTCCAGGCCTGGTTCTGCCTTCCCCTTGCCGTGACTTCACCTCGTCATGCCTCAGCACTCTCCTCAGCCTCCAGACCACCCCCAGAGAAACACCCACAAAAGCATGCTCTGTAATGTCCTCTCTGTGCCCAGGGCAATGCAAAGCAAAATGAACGGAGCATTCTACATTCTAGAAAGTTAAACATAAGTCACATTACACACAATTTCCTTTTCATTACTTTCACTTCCTCCTCAGTCACTAATTTCAGGTTGGCCAGACCTTGAAAAAAAATTATAGTGTGTGTGTGGGGGGGAGGGTAGGGGGAGGGGGGAGGAAGGGGAGGGACCTTTTGAAGGCTACTCCAAAAGTAAGATGAGACTAAAACAGAAAGTAGCTAGGACGCACCACCCACCTCTCCCGGCTTAGAGATACACAGGGCCTGAGGCAGAGGAGTTGCAGAAGCCATGAGAGCTGCTCTGCCTGCCACCCACTGTTGCACAGGCTGCAGAGCCATGCCACAGGCGACGCCGGGCAGAGCGAGCCTGGTGATCGCTCCGATAGACGGTCACAATGCTGACTGTGCACAGCTTCCGTAACTCAACCTGAAACCGGGCAAACCCCATTTCAGGTTTCATTGCCAGTCCCACACTCGCTGCCAAGGCTCACAAGCCTTCTGGGGGACTCAGGGCCAAGTTTCACTAACTTGGATGCTATTACCAGGCAAAATTAAAGTGGAATTAATCTGCCTCCTGCACACGCTCTAGGTTTATCAGTTCGTTTCAGATAGAGCCCGAAAATTCCCCATATAAGCCGTCCACAGTTCAGGAGGCAAAGATAGATTTCCAAGTACAATCAACCAGTATTCCATCCCAGGGCCGCTGAAACCCGAGCCTATGCTTTTCACCCGCAGTGGTAGACAGCATTCCTAGTTAGAAGCATTCAGTTCCATCTGGCCGGTTCTTTCCCGGTCAGATAATACCAGACGTATCTATGTGACATACAAGCCACTGTCAAATAGCACTGAGCCATCTCCCCCAGACAGCTGTTTCACACAAGGGCTTCATTGTCTGAGGAACGCTTGTATCATTTTACGTCAAGTGCTGCGGGAACAAGCGTTCTGTCAGCTGCCACAGTGTGGAGGAAAACACTCCCTGCAGAGTCTCATTATTTTGTTATTGAGCCAAAACCCCGCTATCGACTCTTAGGGATGAGGGTTTGAAACAAGAACGAAAGTCCTTGCTCTGCTTTTATTTTATCAGGAGAAAGAATAGCTCCACACACCCGAAGGATTTAGAGTTACACTTTTCAAAAGCTAGCTGGAGGTTACTAGGCGACTCCTCGTGCTTGTTTCATTCTGCCCTGCGTGGCGCACATTTATCCAGCCTCAGGTAAACCGGGAAAGTGTTTGCCAGCCCAGAGGGAATGCCAAAAACAAAATCCCTAGGCAGCAGCTGTCAGAGTGAGGATAATGGCATCATAAAGTAATTGATAATTGAATAATTATTTCAAATTGGATGGCTCCTTTCTTTGATTGCAACCACCCAAGCCCACATCTGTACTTGAAATTACCATTGAGCAAATAGGTTTTCTTCCTAACTCATCCTCCCCCTCCTTCTGTTCTGACATGGACATACTATGCAGTTGACTCTTGAACAACATACAGATTAGGGGCACCAACTCCCCATAGTTGAAAATCAGTATGTAATTTTTTTTTTTTAGAAAGAGTATGTGACATTATTTGGTCATTTTACTTTATTTATTTTTAAATATATATTTTTTTTATTTCAGAGAGGAAGGGGGAGGGAGAGAGAGATAGAAACATCAGTGATGATAGAGAATCACTGATTGGCTGCCTCCTGCACGCTCCACACTGGGGATGGAGCCCACAACCCAGGCATGTGCCCTTGACCAGAATCGAACCCGGGACCCTTCAGTCCGTAGGTTGACCCTCTATCCATTGAGCAAAACCGGCTAGGCAGCATATAACTTTTGATTCCCCTAAAACTTAAGTTGTCCCTTGGTATCTGTGGGGCATTGGTTCCAGGACCCCAGCACCAAAATCCATGGATGCTCGTCCCCTAATATAAAATGGCCTAGATCAATGCACACAGTCATATCCACAGACTCTAAACCACAGATTGAAAATAATCCTCCCACTGGCCGGTGGGACTCGGTTGAGCATTGTCTCATGCACCAAAAGGTTGCCAGTTCGGTTTGCAGTCAGGGCACATGCCCGGGTATCGAGTTCAGTCCCCTGTCAGGGTGCATGCTGATTGATGTTTCTCTCTCTCTCTCTCTCTCTCTCTCTCTCTCTCTCTCTCTCCTGCTCTCTTCCTTTCTCTCTAAAATCAATAAAAACATATTTTTAAAAAAAGAAAAGAAAAAATCCTCATATAAGCAGACCTACACAGTTCAAAGCTGTGTTGTTCAAGGGTCAATTGTACTTTTAATTCAGGAAGACATTTTTAAAAATACCTTACATTCTTATAAGCATAATGAGTAACTATGAACATGATGATAGCATACTTGTTCTACCTACCTTTAGCTGTTGCAGACATTTAAAAATATATATTTTTATTGATTTCAGAGAGGAAAGAAGAGGGAGAGAGAGATAGAAGCATCAATGATGAGAGAGAATCATTGATTGGCTGCCTTCTACCTGCCCCATACTGGGAATGGAGCCCACAACCCAGGCATATGCCCTTGACCGGAATCAAACCCGGGACCCTTTAGTCCACAAGCCGATGCTCTATCGACTGAGCCAAATTGACTAGGGCTATTGCAGACATTTTTAAAGAAGAGGGATTTTTTTTTTTACTGTGATAAAATATACATAAGACATACCATTTTAACAATTTTTAAGTGTACAATTCAGAGAAACATTAAGTACATTCATCAAACATTTTAAAAGATGATAAAATTGGGATAATGATGGTGTCCCACAAAATAAAATAAAAGCAAGTATGGTAGAATCTTCCGTTCTCTCCCTCTATCCTCCTTATCTTCCATGAAGACTTTGAAGACTAGCTCTCATGGGAGGGACCTGTGAAGGAGCCACCTTCGTCCTGTGCCCTGGGGAGAGGCCCTTCTTGTATAGGGCCCAAAGGACACAAACGGCGGCTTGACCAAGAGATAGATACAGCTGTGGTTGGCCCGTGAGCCCCAGCTATTTTTCTGGCTGTACACAGATTATTTTTTAAGCTGGTTACTTAGAAATTGGCTATGCCTACCATTTGTCCACCATCCAGAGCTGAGGGGTCAGTGCCGACATGTACTCATAAGGAACTGGTGGACATTGATATTGGATCTCAAAAGAACTGTTGGTCCAGAAAGAAACTCACTACAGACTGATTCATTTGCCTGTCAGAATAACTATTATTGCTCGTCTCACATTCAGTTCTTATAAGTATATCTCTAGTGACACATGATCTCGCTCATCTAGGGGAAATGATGAATAACATAGACTGATGAACAAGAATAGAACCAGAAACAAGGAGGCATCGATTGGACTATCGGGCCTCAGAGGGAGGATAGGGGAGGGTGGGGGGAGGGGGGAGAGATCAACCAAAGGACTTGTGTGCATGCATATGAGCCTAACCAATGGTTAAGTTCAACAGGTGGTTGGGGCATCCGTGGGGAGGGGTGTGGGATGGGAATGGGGGGATGAGGACAAATATGTGACACCTTAATCAATAAAGAAATTTAAAAAAAAAAGAAATTGGCTATGCCTGTCAAACGGGATTGACCCCTCTTCTTTACCACTCCTTTTTTGAAAAAAAAAAAAATAAATTAGAGAATTACTAAAACAAAGGCCCTGTACAACTGCAGGCCCAGTTATCAGAACAGAATTGTGGTTGCCAAGACACCAGGAAGAGATATGTAGAGAGAGCTTTAGAGGACAGCACCAAGCAACAAAGTATTATTATCTTGTCAACTGTTATTCATGTTGTATCTGTTCCATCAGACACTTCTGTGTTCTGTGACCTTGGACAAGACACTGCCAGAGAGCTGTTTTGAGGGCAAATGAGACAACACCTGTTAAAGTCTCTAGCCCTCTGCGGGGGTATTGTAAGGACAAGATGAATAGTCTTTCGTGTGCTTATGTTCCCCCTTCTCACGGTGGAGGTTTGCTTGGGCTTTCTGGTCATGTCCTCCCTTGGATCTGCCTCACTTAAAATTGTCATCTCTTTGACCTGAGCATGTGAGTTTGCCTCCCCACTGTTTAGAAATCTGGAATGCTCGTAGATAGGAGCTCCATTTTCGTACCTCCCAAGCACAAAAGAAAGAAAAAGCCTTCAAGTGCTGGCAGAACAGAATCGCGCCCCAAGAGCTGAAGGGACACACAGGGCTCATCTAGACCATCCAGCTGACCAACACAACCGTCCCATCTTCCATTTCTGCGGCAAATGCTTCTCTCTCTGCGCCAAATCCTTACTCTGCTGAGAAGGGCTCATCACCTCACAAGGTTACACCCCTCCCATCTTTTGACAAAAATAACTGCTAGTGACGTACTACTTTTTAGCTACTTAGGACGAAATGTTTTGTTAGATAAAATACATTTGTAAAGCAAAATTTTCAAAGTATTTCAAGGACTCAAATACACATTGACGGATCCTCTGCTATGTGCTAGCAAATATGAAGATGATGAGACAGTAATCATTGCTGTCCTCAGAGAGCTCACTTTCCAGTGGAGGAGAGAGATACAGATTATCATAAAATTATGTTGGAAATGCCGGAGAGAGAAACGTACAGGCTATTACAGAAGCACCAGTGAAATACAGCCAACCCAGCCTGAGGGGAGACATTCCATAAAGACTTCCAGGTGAGGCCCAAGCTGAGACTTGAAGGAAGAGCCATATATTGTAAACTAGTTGGGCTTATACAAATAGATATTACTAATTTGGATTAGTTTTGTACATTTTAAAAAGCACATGTAAAGGGCATTTACCTCTAAACTTAGTGTTAGCAGTTGGATCTAAAATTATAAAATTATATTTAAAAAAGTAATAATTTGAACCTTTCACGATAGTCCATTGACTTTCAAACCGTATTCCAGGAATCCTAGAATTTTGGGGAGAGGGGACTGGCGTGTTTTAGGCACCTGGGTCTGGGGGTGGTAGAAGCTAAGCAGGCAGTGCTCCGGGCCCTCACCAGAAGTGCTTCACTGTCCCTCCTGTTATATTTATGGGTGTTGTATATTTTTCTAATTAGAAAAGGAGGTTCTGATATGAAAATACCTTTCAAACTACAAAGAGAGGCCAAATCCCCAGTGAAGAAGGGTTCATTACATACTTGTCATCTAAGGCCAATTTACTCAGTTGGGTACTTTAAAGCAAAGCACCAAAAATATTCCCACTCCTACTTATCTTTGCTCATTCTGCAACCTTGACCCTAGTACCCCATCCCCACCCAGGCAGCAACCTCATAAAATAAAGAGGTAGACTTGAAAAAATGAATCATTATTCTGAAGAAAACACCCTCAAGAAGTACAGTTTATTAATGGTGGGATGGTGGCACCTTCATGTACAAAGACAGCAAATTATCATTCTTTAGAACAAATCGTGTTATAACGAATACTATCATAATAAAAAATCACTTCATATGGAATAGATTTATAATTCTTAATTCTAAATCAGTGTTTTGCCCTGGCTGTGTGGCTCAGTTGGTTGAGCATCATCCCATGCATCAAAAGGTTGCTGGTTCCATTCCGGGTCAGGGCATATGCACAGGATTTGGGCTTGATCCCCACTTGGGAGTGTACAGGAGGTCGGCAGCCTAATCAATGTTTCACTCTCACATCTATGTTTCTCTCTCTCTCCCTTCCCCTCCTCTTTCTCTCAAAATCAATACAAAATCTTTTTTTTTAAATCAATGTTTTAAATAACATCTGATATAAAGTTTTAGAACAGCTAATGTTTGGGTAGTCCCTTTGTGTTTATTATTTTGGGACTTTACCAGTCATGTACATTTCAAAATACAACTATATTTTTCTTTAGTCCCAAACGCAAGATGAGAACCTGGTTTTCTGACATGACTGTCAGAAATACATTGTTTTGATACAACCACATATAGTTTTCACTGCTCTTTTAGTCTAAAGGAAGATTTTCCAAAATATTTATACAATGTCTATACAACGCATCATTATGAAGCTGGATTGAGAGAAGTAGATCTAGTCTCAGGTTAAAAGAAAACATCAGATGAACAGCTTCCCTGGGTCCTATTGAAAGCCAACCAGGAAGGTAGAATGAGTCCCAAACGAATGAATTGAATGGATTGAAATTCAAAGGAGAGCTTGTTCTGTTGAGCAGCACTCAAAGGCCATCGCTCCTGAGACACGGATGTTTCCTAGAAAATCTTTGGGTATGCGCACACGGGGAAAAGAGACCAAGAAGCAACTGCTAAGACTTTCTTACTGAAGCCTCTCCCCACCCACTGCTCCTGGTGGTGCCTCATTCACCTGTTATGAGGGCAAAAAGCTAATTCTGCTTGTGGATCAACACTCAGGTGAGCCCCCAGTGGCACCGACTCTTTGGGGCAAGTGTCAAGGAGATTAATTTTTCCACTGCTAAGTTGTTTGAACTCATAATATGAAAGAATCTAATGAATGTTACAGAAACCCATTTATGGATTTTTTTAACCTGCTCATAACGGTAAAAAATAAGCTAGTCATCTGGTTGGCAGGGTCTAGGCAGGAGGCAGGAGCAGAGAGAAAAGATGTGAGCAAGAAAGTGGACACAGAAAGGAAATCCCACAAACTACTGTTATTTCCCAGACTTAGTTTTCATTGAACACTACTTCCTTAATGGAAAACTCACTGCTCCTTGACACAGCGAGCTTGGCTTATTTAGTAAGTCCTTTTAACATGACTTACAGTAGGCTCTCAGTCTAATTATTAAGAAATTACTATTATTTTTGTTAGGGATGATAATGCATGATGGTTATGTGAGAGAGAAAAAGTCATTGTCAGTGTGGGATACATAGTGAAGTGACATGATGCCTTAGATTTTTTTTTTTAAAAGAATCTGGCAAAGCCCTAACCAGTTTGGCTCAGTGGATAGAGTGTCGGCCTGCGGACTGAAAGGTCCCAGGTTCAATTCCGGACAAGGGCATGTACCTTGGATGCGTGCACATCCCCAGTAGGAGGTGTGCAGGAGGCAGCTGATCGATGTTTCTCTCTATCCCTCTCCCTTCCTCTCTGTAAAAAATCAATAAAATATCTTTAAAAAAAAAGAATCTGGCAAAAATAATAAGTGGGGGGAAATAAGAAGATAAGACTGGTCAAGTGTTAAACTTCACGATGGGCAGATGTGGGTTCATTACATTAAACTTTCTATTTCTGTGCACGTTTTAAAATTTTCATAGTAAGAAGTTAAACACCGATTTTTAGAATAGGTCTAAAAGCCACACCAGGACAACACTCTTCTAGCTGGTTCCCACGCAAAAAGAAGGCAGCCTGCCACTAAATGTCTTTCATTCGTCAGTTGGAAGATCTGCCATTCATTTAGTAATAGTTTTTCAGAGGAAAATAAGTAAATACACAGTGATTGTAAACTGTATCAAATTTCAGAATTGTTGAAAATGTGCAAAACGTGCCTCGAAATCATCGTACTTTAAAGCCATTTTTTTCTTTGTCAGTTTTCACTAGGCATTGTTGTTGTTGCTAAAAGGCCAGGTTTGCAAAGCAAGGTGTGCCAGGTCTCCATGATTTATTCAGTCATCATATTTTATTTTATCACTTCATTTGGGCCATTAAATTGGAGTTCATGTTAACTTAGCGGCTGAAGGTTTGCCTCTCTAAAAACGGAAGCAAGAAAGTGCACGCGAAGCAGGCTTAAGAATGCAAATAAGTCTGAGCCTCTTGACGGCCTGTACATGACTAGCCTTGTTTTCTCATTGCCTGCTAACGAAAGTAATAACACGGTAAGGTCATCAATGCCCCAAGCGCACGTGTGTGTGGACCTTGAAACTGGTCAGAATCCCTGTTCGTTCCCCGAGAATCGGCTACCCCTTCAGTTGACACCTTGGGGAAGAGGAACCACGTTAGGAGGCCGCCCCTCCGCCGAGCGTGGTGTTTTTCAGAGGAAAGGATCCAGAACTACAAGCGATGGCTCTAGAGCTAGGGAAGGTGTGACCAGAGGTGCTCTCTTTACTGTGCCGCCCTGGGGCGCCCGGCTCTCCCACACGGCCCGCGGCGGTAGGGTTAGACTGCAGGCTGCACACGCGCATCTGGCAGGGAGGGAACACCACCCCCCCCCCCACCCCCGTCTAAAGACGCCAGGCGCGCCCCGGCCCGGCCGCGTACAGGTGTGCACAGCTGCGTACTTACTGTCTTCCGGCAGGCTGTTCTCCCGCTCTTCTCTCTCCATCTGCTGGCACCAGCCTTCCATGCGGTCGCGCTCCGCCTGCAGAAGCTTCAGAAACCAGTGGCCATCCCGGTGGCACACTGACCTTTGAACGGCCTCCATGGGGTCTTCAGTGATCGAGTCAATCCAGGGATCCGGGGGAGGCAGGATCGAAGGGTCAAAATCCGCGTCGAAGTCGTCGTCGGCCGCACAGGCGTGGTAGTGGTTTCCTGAGCCCTGAATGCTGACGGTGGAGGTGCTGGCGTCCCGGGAGAACTGTCTGGCCGCGGGGCCCGGGCACGAATTGTCCTCTATAGACTCCAGAGAGTTTTCCAGATTGTCGTGGAAGTCCAGGTCCGCCTGCACTGCTGTCGTCACGCTGTTGGATCGGGTGAACCTGCGGAAGCTTGGAGGAATAGAGAAAGGAGATTTAGAGCAAGGATATTTCTTGAAGCAACACCACTTTCCACATTTCTTCATGGGTGTGACAATAGGGGGGTCTCATCTTCTCAGTCTGCAGAGGCAGGGCCTGATACAAGCATATCAGTTGCCGTAGTTCTAACAAAGAATACAAATTTCTCTGAGCGTGGATTTATGAACCAGGAGGTCACAGTTTGATTCCCGGTGGGGCACATGCCCAGGTGGCGGGCTCAGGCCCTGGTACAGGAGGCAGCCCATCAATGAGTCTCTCTCATCATTGATGTTTCTGTCTCTCTCTTTCCCTTCCTCTCTGAAATCAATAAAAAAAATATTTAAACAAAGAATACAAATTTCTCATCTTCATTCAATATTAAAGCACATCTACAGAGATTTTAGAAGTGGAGCAAGCAAAGCCAGTATAATGTCCAATGGCCAATTTCCTCCCCAAATCTGAACAGCCTGAATCCTGAGATTCAGATTGGTGAGGGGTAAAGGAGCAATTCAATTATATCTCATTATGCATAACTTGCATAGAAATGGGAAGGAGGGGAACCAACCCAAACTGGGCCAAGGCTATCGTGAATCTGGCAAAAATCACATTTTTCCAGCGGCAGCTCTTACCAACTAAGACTTCCTGAAAGCAAACTAAAGAATTGGTTGGTTCCCCTTGAAGTAAGACTCCTTTCCCCGGTAAGGATTCACATGTTTCTTTTTGTTGTTGTTGTTGTTTTTTTCCTATATTTTATTGATTTTTTACAGAGAGGAAGGGAGAGGGATAGAGAGCCAGAAACATCGATGAGAGAGAAACATCGATCAGCTGCCTCTCGCACACCCCCTACTGGGGATGTGCCCGCAACCAAGGTACATGCCTTGACCGGAATCGAACCCGGGACCCTTGAGTCCGCAGGCCGACGCTCTATCCACTGAGCCAAACCGGTTTCGGCAATTCACATGTCTCTTGATCACATAGGTCGTTGTTATTATTTGGTACAAAGCTTTTGGGGCAAAAATCAGCTCACAGTTCTAGAGTTCTCCTGTACCATCCTCCCCTGTGCCTTTCATTTCCCTTCTCACGGACCTTCTACCAAGGTGATGGAAGACAACTTGTTAAGAGATCCAATCTGAGCATTTTATATGGACATCCATGCGATCAGCGTTTCCCAACCAAAGGACTCTGTACATCCCTGGTTGATTCCTGCAGGGAAGGTGAAGACGTG
Source organism: Cnephaeus nilssonii (assembly GCF_951640355.1). Lineage (NCBI taxonomy): Eukaryota > Metazoa > Chordata > Mammalia > Chiroptera > Vespertilionidae > Cnephaeus > Cnephaeus nilssonii. The sequence goes on from NC_137082.1 coordinate 58,156,026, forward strand.
GAAGACGGGAGGGTTGGGGAAGAACCGAGGAGCAGTGAATTCTTTCTCAGACAAGGGGAAAGGAAGGTGTGGGTGTGCAGCAATTTAAAATGCACACACACACAAGCTTCACGGCTCCTCGCGCAGGCAGGAAACGATGGAGAATATAAGTCCACTGAAGGTAGCATTGTGTGTCTATTATCCCATCTGTATTTCTTTGTTTTTTCTTAAGATAATTTCTTGATCTAATATCTTATATATTTTTATTGTGAAAAAATACATATCACAGAATTTACCATTTTAATAAGTGTTAAGTGTACAGCTCAGTGGCATAAGTACATTATTCACATGGTTGTGCATCCTCACTATTACCCATCTCCAGAATTTTTTCATTCTTGATAATTGAAACTCTTTCCCCTTTAAATAACTACCACTCATTCTACCTACCCCTTCCCCAGGCTCTGGCAACCATCATTCCTTCTGTGCCTTTGCCTGTGACTACTTTAGGTCTCTCATATAAGTGGAATCATAATGTAATTGTCCTTTTGTGACTGCCTTATTTCATTTAGTGTAATGCCTTCAAGGTTCATCCATGTTGTAGCATGTGCCATAATTTCCTTCCTTTAAGAGGGTGAATAATAATCCCCCCCTATTCATGGGGATATGCTCCAAAACCCCCAGTGGCTCCCCGAAACCCCAGTTAGTACTGAACCTTGTGTATACTGTTTTTCCCTACACATTCACACCTGAGATAAAGTTTAATTTATAGACACAGTAAGAGAGTAAAAAACAATCCTATATAATAAAAGGCTAAAATGCAAATAGACCGAACAGCGGAACAACCGAACAACCGATCGTTATAATGTGCGCTGACCACCAGGGGGCACATGCAGAACATGGTGGGCACTGGCCATGGTGGGATGGTGGAGCAGGTGAGCGGGGGCACCAGACCAAGGCAGGGTGCTGGTCGCTGTCATCGGGGTGAGCCTCTGGTGTTTACTGAAAATTCTTTGCTCCTGTGCGCTGTGGTCCTGCTGGGCGTTTGCATCTGCTACCAGCGCTGGCCCTGCTTGCACCTGCTGCCAGTGCCTGGTGTCATCAGCGGGTGCGAGCAGTGGCTGCCAGCCCCGATCGCCCCTGAGGGCTCTCCACCTTTCCCTGCTCCTGAGCGGCGATTGGGACAGCAGCCTCTGCTCGCACTCACTGCTGGCGCTGGCCCCAATTGCTCCACGCTGTCAGCGGGTGCGAGTAGGGCCAGTGTTGTCAGCACATGGGCGTGGCAGCGACTGGAGCAGGGCTGCCAGCAGATAGGGGACCGGGGACCGCGGCATGGAGGATGGGCCAAGACCCGCCCCTGTGCTCACCACAGCCTCACAGTCCACAGTTCCTTTCAAGGTGCACGAATTCGTGCACTGGGCCCCTAGTAACTAATAATACAATAGAACAATTATAACAATATACTATAATAAAAGTTATGTGGGTCTCTCTCTCAAAATTTCTCATTGTACCGAACTCACCTTTTCACTTAATGGAAGCACCATACAGTTTCTCTTTGGCATAGCTGAATGGCCAGCATCACTACTCTTGTGCTTTGGGGCCAATAAGTATAAAAAGGGTTACTTGAACACAAACACTGTGATACGGGACAGTCAATCTGATAACCTAGTCTGCTGCTGACTCACGGGCAGGGCAGGGAGTATAAACAGAGCTAATGCCCTGGACAAAAGGATGATTCACTTCCCAGGAGAAAGAGAGAGGGATGGAGCAAGATTTCATCATGCTATTCAAAACGGTGCATAATTTAAAACTTACGAATTGTTTATTTCTGGAATTTTCCACTTAATATTTTCAGACATGATTGACTGCCAGAAATCTCAGAAAGCAAAACCGCAAATAAGAGGGGACTACTGTATGTATATACCATATTTTGTTTATACATTCATGTCTTAATGGACTCTTCTGCTATGAACATGGGTGTACAAATACCTCTTCGAGATCCTGCTTTCAATTCTTTTGGGTATATACCCAGAAGTACAATTGCTGAATTATATGGTAATTCTGTTTTTAATTTTGAGCAACTGTCATGCTGTTCTCCATAGCAGGCACACCATTTTATATTCCCATCAATAGTGCACAAGGGGTCCAATTTCTACACATCCTTGCCAACACTTATTTATGTTTTGTTTTTCTTTAATAGTAGCCATCCTAATGGGGCCGAGGTGGTAAATTTTCTTGACCAGTTCATGATTATACCACTTTAAGATTGCTTATTTGCCAGTTGATTTTCAGTTACTGTTTCATGTTCCATAGTGGACTAAACAATACAGCATTTAATAAACTAGATATGCTTTCCTGGAACACTCTGTGAAAGCCAATTAAAACTAGTACTCTGATCCCTCAAAAATAAAGAATGACCAGAACAAAACAGGTAATTATTTGCAACTCTATACCCCTTAGAAAAACTGGAAGTCCCAATCATCCGAATAAATCACTTTTTCCCCAAGATAATAAATGTCTAGGAAAAAAGTGGCTGCACTAATTTGTGTTAGTTATTAGCACAGTCAAAATGATCAAATATGTTGTGATTCATTTTATGAAGATGAACCAGACGACACTGGCCCATTTCACTGTTTGCTGTTCTCAAGAAATTACTTCCATGATACCTGGTCATTTTATAAGTTTTCAAACTCTCCAATGGGCCATTAAAACTCACATAGTGCGCGAGTCTGAAGGCAATGTTATAGATCTCTGTACTAGCGAGGAAACGTAGAAGAGCCACTTATTTCTGAACTTCCTCTCCAGCTGCATATGTGTGATCTGGATGGCTCTCCTTGCAACAGTTGACAGCGTGGCTGTTCTACTAACACAAAATCCCAGCTATGAAAAAACACTAGGCTGCGCTCTCCAAGATCATGTACTGCCAGAGGCATTACATTTCCAGACTTAAGGACGGACCAGTGCCTTATTGTTTTCAATTGGAGCAAAGTTGCCAGAGACAGACTCTGTTTCACATACAAAACAGAATGACCTACTTTCCTGGGCCCGTTTCTATTCGACACAAAACCGTATCATCGGCATTCCTGACAGAGGCTCCTGGCTATGAATCTGGTAAAGTATCCACCTCCTTAAGAAAAATCACTTGGCAGCAGATGAGTAGAAGTTTGCAGTTTAGTCACCCAGAAAGAAATAACAGTTAAGTAAAATGAAAATGGTTTGGGATTAAAAGCGGTGCCTTTGAACTCAGGCAGCCCTGGCCCGGCTGCACTGTGTCTATCAATTAAGTTCCTCAAGCAAGTGCTTTCTTCCATCCAGAGCTTTCAAAGAATGTTCTGCTCTACAGAACGTGTTCAGTCTTTCATGGGCCAAGTTCCTTCTCAGGGAAGGGTGCAATCAAGTTGTTGCTGTTTTAAATTTTTGACAAAAACACAGAAGCAGTCACTGGATTAATTTCTGTATTTTTTGAAAAGAATAGATTCGTTGCTGGTTGCTGCTAAAAATCCAAAAGCTGAACCCAGTGTCTTGCTAGTTTTGAACCCACAATCTCCAGCATTGAAGCTTCTTGAGTCCTTCATGCCCTGAAGGCACAATGTGTAATAATTACAGCTTCTGAAACAGACCGGCCAATATTCTGGTCTAAGGAGCAAAAAACCATGAAACTACAGACTGGCTCAACCAGTATGGGACACAATACCCTGTCTGTTCTGAATAGCAAGAGAAAAGTCACTTGTTAGTATTCACCTCTGCTGTTGCTTTGTGCTCCTTCTATGAAACCAGTTTATATTTCAATTAGAGGATTTTCTGCCCCCTCCTGCGACTTTTCTGCACAGCAGGCTACAAATCAACACACAGATGGTGAGTTGCAGGCCCATTCTCATCTCCTCTGTCTGATGGGACTGTCTAAGCAAAATAAGTCATGAGCAGAAACTAAGCACAGTTGTTATCTTTAGAATATACGTGCTTGGGACCTGCAAGGATTCCATTATGCGAGACCTAAGCCATGAAATTATCTTAAGGAGACGAACTAAGTCATCCTGTTGCAGAATCCTCTGGCTTCTAGTGATCTTTATCTCTCTCATTCACATAGTGGATGCTTTTTAGGGCTACATCTAGTTTCAAAAGGAGAAACACGAGTCCCGTGCTGCTCTTTCTTTATAGGGGACTTCAGACCGAATATATGTGGGGTCTCAAAATGCTACTCTTCAAAAGTGCAGCCATCTTGGTATTTTGTGAAATGGTTCCCTTTAACTGATGTAAAAACCCAAGGTATCTCCTTACATAAAATAAAGGATAGGTTAAAAGAAAGATGTGGGGTGAGGAGATTGAGATCAAGAATTACAACTTTCTAGCCCTGGCCGGTTTGGCTCAATGGATAGAGCGTCAGCCTGAGGACTGAAGGGCCCGGGGTTTGATTCCAGTCAAGGGCACGTGCCCGGGTTGCAGGCTCGGTCCCCAATAGGGGGCATGCAGGAGGCAGGAGGCAGCTGGTCAATGATTCTCTCTCATCATTGATGTTTCAATCTCTCTCTCCCTCTCCCTTCCTCTCTGAAATATATATATATATATATATATATATATATATATATATATATATATATAAAGAATTACAGCTTTCTAAAGAAGAGTTCATGCTTTTTTTTGTTGTGGTTAATCCTCACCTGAGGATATTTTTTCCATTTTTTTTTTTTTTTTTTTTTTTTTTTAGAGAGAGTAGAAGGGAAGGAGGGGAGAGAGAGAGAGAGAGAGAGAGAGAGAGAGAGAGATCAATTGGTTGCCTCCCGCACGTGCCCCTACCAGGGCCAGGGACCAAACCTGCAACCCAGGTACATGCCCTTGACCAGGAATTGAACATGTGACCCTTCGGTGCCCAGGGTGATGCTCTAACCACTGAGCACATGACCGGGGCAAGGTTCATGCTTTCTGTCACATCAGCTTCCAAGAAGAACAGTGCATGAAGAACCTAGGCCTAATGCAGCCCTTGTTTCCAAATTCAGTGGGGAGGAACTCTCCAGCACCCCATTTGTATGAGGTTAGCACTGTCTTATCGGCAAATTTTAAAACTACCTCAACACAAAAATCCATTGGTTATTTAAAGCCCTCCATGTTCATCATTCTTTTGCTTGAAGATCTCTCTCTTTCTTATTTATTTATTTATTTATTTATTTATTTATTTATTTGAGAGAGAGAGAGAGAGAGAGAGAGAGAGAGAGAGAGAGATCAATTTGTTGTTCCACTTATTCATTGGTTGATTCTTGTAAGTGCTCCGAGCAGGCATTGAACCTGCAACCTTGGCATATCAGGACAACACTCTAACCCATTGAGCTACTTGGCCAGGGCCATGAAAATCTCTTTAAGCAAAGGAAAATAGAATAGGTTTTCAACATAAAGACTCTCTCTACTTCAAATAATTGTATTATATTTGTCAAATAAAAGAAAGGGAGGAAATGGAAAATAACCACAGTGGGCTTGTTATCATGTGATAACTTCAGAGAGCACCCAGCATGCTGCCAGCCGCCTTTCAGTACCAGCTGGGCAGGTGCTAGCGCAGTGACGGGCTGTCACTGTAAGACCTTGGTGAGGGGTCTCAACAGAACATCCTTGAACTGACTGTGCCCCAGGAGGAACTGCTTTCTTCAGCAATCTGAGCATTAGGTCACTCCCTGGCTCTTACCCTCAGGCAGCTAAAAGCCCAAGAGGTCTCATTTACAATTTTTTATTTTTACTTTTATTGTGGTCTTGTTGTTGGGTCAAATGGAGGCCATAGGCTTGTGAAATAGATGCCTTTTTTTAAAAAAAAAGAAAACACAAAAACTAAACTATCTTGAGAAATGTGTAAGAGAAAGAGAGAGAGATGAGGAAAAGACAAAGACAGACAAAAGGAAGGAGGAAAGAGAAAAAGAAAAAGGAAGGAAGGAAGGAGAGACAGAAAAAAAAAGTGTATGAGGCATGTCAGGAATTATGCCAAGTTTCAGGCTTTTGAAATTTGAAACGCATGAATGACGCACCTTTAAAACTCAGGTGTACTGTAAGGAACTCTTTGGCTAGATCACATTGTTAACTTGGCAAAGAAAAGAGGCTGTTTGCCAAATCCTGTATAAGATCAATAGTGGGTATTAGGCTCTGCAGCACTCCAAGTAAACTGTGAGGAGTGGGGATGGATCCAAAGCTTCTGAGTTGGCAAAGGCGGATATTTTCGACTGCCAAAGGTCTTTCCAAGTCTGTGGTTCCTGAATTGGCTGTCAGAAGGTTCTGTCTCAATTTTGGCTTTTTGTTTTAACGTCCTGCTTAGTTGAAAAGACACAAATCACTAGAAGCCCAAAGTTTACATATTTAAGTCGTTTGCAAGCAAAAGAGATCATTTCTAGTAGTTGACATTTGCTAAAAGAGAAAGCAATGCTACCTCTCCATATTGTTCCACTCAGTTGCGAGGCCATGAATTTGAATGTATGAAGCAAGAAAGATTTCAGGAACTCAGAATTTTATAGAAATAGAAGAGACTTTGGTGATAAAAGTATAATCATCTTATTCACTGAGGCATGTGCATTTAGAAATAGAGAGCAGCTTTCATAATAGATTGCCAGTACTTTCCTCCAACACCTACACCTTAACGTGTGCATTCACAGACCTGCTGAAATGGCAGGTGCCATTCTCAGGCATATTTTGATGCCTGCAATACTCTCCCCACCCCCAGCATTGAGTGTCCCCTTGGAGGCCTAAGTATTATCTTGCAATAAACAAAAGGTACACTAGGAGAGAAGGAGATGGCTCCACCAACTGGAGATAAGAAAGACCAGAGGCTTTTTTGCAAATCGCCAAAATACCCATCTGCTCCCATTCCTATCCCATCAACACCAATGAAAGGATCTTGCCTTTCCCTCGGATACTCATAGCTCCAAACGCACAAATCCTACTGATGACATTCACTGTCACCTAACTTCACATATTTCACAAAGGCATGGTGGGGTGGGGGAGTGGTTGAAGGAGGAAAAATAAGCCACAAAGTGATTTACTACCAGTTTATTCTAGTTAAAGTTTTCTTCTCTAATTCCTTGGATGCTGAAGGCAAATCGTCCTTGATGTAGCACTGCGTCTCACATGGATGATCTCTAAAGATCCCAGGTAGTTAAGAAGTCCTTTACAAGGACACGGATGGAAATATTAAATATACATACACCAGAAAAAGAACATTCTGGAGTTTCCTTTCTAGAAAATTGCCGTGAGACCAGTAGTTTCTATCTATAATCACTAACATCAGATGTCAGTTTGTTAATTTGACAATGTTAATAAATAACAAAAAAGTATATAAGTTCAAAACTTCAACCATCCCTTAAGACTCTTAGTTGTGAAAATTAAGAATGACTGATTTATAAGTTGTTACAAAATATATCACAAATATCTAACCTTATGAAAGCTGAGTTGTGACAGGGGTCGAAGGCCAAACCTGTAACACACACTTCACACTTATCTCTTGTTTCTGAACTAGAGATTATGACAGCAAAATGGCAACATGGGGAATATGGCAATAAGCAGAAAGGCAAGACTCAGTAGATTGTGCTTAGACCTCAATTAGGAGTCTCCATATATGCATAATACTAATCTAAAATTGAAGCAACACGAGCCTGGCTGGCATGGCTCAGTGGTTGAGCATCAACCTATGAATACGCTTCTATTTCTGGTCAAGGCACCTGCCCAGGGTTGCAGGCTCAATCCCCAGAGTGGGGGGGAAGGGGGGGGGAAGGGGGGAGGGGGGCAGCTGATCAATGATTCTCTCACATCATCGATATTTCTATCTCTCCTTCTCCTTTCCTCTCTGAAATCAATAAAAATATATTTTAAAAAATAAAAATAAATGATGACTTTTTCAATATTCAAAAGCTGGAAGAATTCATCCCAGGTAGATATGCACTATAAGAATGGTTTAAAAAAATTTCTTCAAGCAGAAGGAAAATGATGCTAGGTGGAAATTTGGACCTACAGAAAGGAATGAAGAACACTGGAAATCATAACTTGGTGGATAAATATAAGACTTTAAGTCACTATTCAGAACTTGCTTTTATGACGACTCTATTATGACCAGGACTAAAAACCAGTCAGAAGTCTGGGGTTTGGGGGGGGGGGGGGCTCCTCCAAGCTAATCCTCACTGCAGGATGATCTGGCTGGGATTTTACCTTGCCAAATCCTTGATGTCAGAATCTTTGGGTCTTGGGTTCAAATTGTTTGTAAATTTGCACTTATCCTCCTATTTTCAGTACAGTAATCCTGCCCTCAACCGTGCTGCTGTCCTCCAGACCAGAGACCCTTTTGTTTTAGCCTCTGAAGATGAGAAACTCCGGCCTCTGCCACAGAGAGGAAGGACTGTCACTGGCTCTGCAGGTTCAAGGGGTTTGTAGCTCCACCTTCAACAAAGTCAGTTCCCAGGCTTTCTGTGGTTCTGAAATTTAAATCAAGGTACAGCTTGGATTTCTGCATCACTGGCTTTAGATTCAGTTTCTCTGGTCAGCTAAGTCGGTTATCACTAGTCTATCTGCCTTCCAGCTTTCAAAATGGGCTCTGTGTGTGTGTCTGTGTATTTCCCTCTCCTGTTCTCTTCATCCTTGGCAATTTGTGCCAAAACAAAACAAAAAATAAGTATGGTCAGAAACAAGTAACCCAGGGAAGTTTGATGCTTTTGCTTTGTTTTTCTAATAAACACAAAATGGAATTCAAATAAAATAAAATATTCCTGGAAAAAGTATGGGTAAAACTATACACCTATATTAATTCATGGTTAATGGATAGGATTATAGGAGATTTTGTTTTATTTCTGTAATTTATAAATTTTTATAATACATAAATATGAACTTACTTTCCTTATCATTAGATTATTCAATTATAGAAAATACAGATAATATATAAGATATATATATAATCAGTTTTTTAAAATGCTCCAAAGCCCATCAGAGAGTTATAAACTGTTATATGCTATTGCATGTTTTCCTCCAAGTAACTTTGCTTTTTCATACCATTTTTATAACAAAAATAATATTTTTTTCTCTTTGTGTCCACTGGTATAGTCACTAAGGGGCTAGTGCAAGAAGTTTAGTTTGAACCACTATTGAAGCACAGTTGTGACTTAGACGGAAAGGGGAGATCCCTGGGAGGCTCTTGCTTTCTCACCTTAGTAAATAGAAAGGATTGGTTTACTAGATTTGCTAATTATCAGCTTGAAAGAAAGGAAGGCCTCATGCAAATTCCTGGGGAGTAGTCAGAAGGACCAGAAAGCATGGAGACGGGATGCTAGGAGGCCATGGGATAGAGAACCGTGGTGTAGGTGAGTAATCCTGGGAAGAGGTGGCACGACTTGCCCACTTTGTTCAGCACCAGTCCTACATGTCAGCAAATATATGCCGTGTGGATCCTGTCAAACAGTGCCACCAGCCAACCCGAGAAACAGGAATGGAAGGAAGATAGCTAGTGTTTGATGGAGATGAGGAGTTTCTTCATGGGCTTAAAATAAGCCGTCTTGTTCCCAAACCACATGCATGCATTGTCCCTGGCTTGGTGCTGCCATGGCATTTAAACTAGGGACCTTTAGTCAGCATTCCTCTGTGCAGGGCCCCACCATGAGGCGGCCCTGGAGAATGAACGGGGCATATTGGCTATCAATGGCATTCTGAAGATGTCATGGCTGCCAGCAAATATACCAGCATTTGTAATACTCATTTTGATTCCTTTTTTTTTTTTTTTTAAGCAGATAGGTTACTTAGTGCATTTTACTTTCTACTAATGAGTTATTGACTTTTGTTTTGATTTGGAACACTGAAGAGCACCCTGCATTTACAAGTCTACCCTTTAACAGACAAACCAGCCAGGTGGACTTTGCTATGTTAGTTTTGGTTCCTAAATTGTGGCAAATTCAAAAGGTGATAATGAATCTTTTGGCCTCTTACAAAGTCTTCCTCTTCCTCTTTCTGAACTATCTCTTTTTTCCTCTGGCTCTGTTTTCTTTCTTCTCTCACTTTTTGTTAGGTTACTGTTGCGTATCAGTCTGTTTATTTGGGGAAGGAAGAGATGGATTGTATTGGCCATCCATTGTGAAAACAACAGTCTCAGCTTTATCACTAGATAATTTAAGAAAATCCCCTGTCTGTCATTAGGTAATTTCACCTGCCCAAATTTGCTATTTAAGATCCCATCTAAATGAATTACTACCAACAAAATTATAAAAAGAACTATAATTAGAGACAGAAGATATAGGTAATCCCTGACTGTTTGACAATGGATTTCTTTTGGAGAGGTTGAAAACATCATTAGCATCAATTTAAATGCTTATTTACTTTACAGAGGTTAACTATAGAGTGACCTCCGAGGAAGGGTGCGTTTTAGAAAGTTAAGCACCAACATTGGGTTTACTAGTCCTTTGGAGAATGAATTTTAAATAAATTACTCAGTTTACTGAGGAACTGACCATCCTTACAAACTTCAACAAGTCATTAAATGTTCAACTTTTCAATAACATGATAAAAGTGGCTCATTTGAAGTTTTTGGGTTGCTACTAGGCCAAATAATGCAATATTTTACATTCTGATTGCTGGGCAAGTGTCAGGGCATTAATTTGGTAAGAGAACAGTTGACTGCAGGGGAAATGTTTAAAGGAAAATTTTAAATTTGAGGTTATTCTCTTACTTTAAAGAAAAGATGGTATAATTGCCTTCTTAAAATTCCAATCTTTAGAGAGATTCTATCTGGGTACATAATAGAATTGAAAATACTTATAAAGAGCCTTTGCAGATGGGCTTCTTTCACTTGGTAATGTGCATTTAATTTTCTTCCATGTCTTTTAGTGGCTTGATAACTGATTTCTTTTTAATGCTGAATAATATTCCATCGTCTGTATATACCACAGTTTATTTATCCATTCACCTACTGATGGACATCTTGGTTGCTTCTAAGTTTTGACAATGATGCCTAAAGCTGCTGTAAACATCTGTGGGCAAGTTTTTGCATGGACATAAGTTTTCAATTTCTTTGGGTAAATACCAAGGAGTGTGATTGCTGGATCATATGATAAGAATATTTTTAGTTTTGTAAGACACCACCAAACTGTCTTTGTTGGTTGTACCATTTTGCATTCCCAACAGCAATGAATGAGAGTTAATGTTGCTCCACATCCCCACCAGGATAATAATGGGAAATTTTCTTTTTCCTTTTCCCCACTCATTCATTATTTATCATTCATTGAGTGCATATCAAACACCAAACACTATTAAGTGCTAAGAGAAAACAAGGAATAAGGTAAGTCCTCATCTCTTAAAAAGTTTACAGTGCCAAATAGAAAGGTTTTTTGAAGAGGAATAGTTTTGCAACACAACAGTAATATACACAATGCTTATGTGTATGTAAATGCGATGTGCTTACTCTACTATTCTAGCTAAACCTTCAATGGAGTGGTCTCCACTATTAAAGTAGAAGAGGGAATCAGCTAATACTTGTTTCAAGCTTACCCTGTAAATTCTACCAAAAGTTAACGGACAATATCATTGAATCTTGTTAGTTTACCCTGGGGAAAAATACTTGTACCATACTTGAAACCTCAAGATGAAAGAGGACGAATGCATGTGGACTCACCACTTCTCTTCTTCTACTTGCACTCCTACGGACTGGAACTTACTGGGTGCTTTATTTTCCCCTGTTTTGTCAGGTTCTTCAGCATCATCCACCTAAAGAAATAATCAAATATGTAGAGGTGCTCCATTTTATTTATCTCACTTGAAAAACAAATGCCACATCTCACTAGAAACCTCTGTACTCTTCTAGAATGTTTTGTGATTTGTAACCCTTTTCTTCAATATTTTTGCATTTAATGAGAGCCATTACTACATTATTATAGCATGCACTTTGACTCTGCTGATCTTCATAAAATGCAATTTTAGTCACTTAAAAATTTGCCTAATAAATGTCTGTGATTCCTCCATAGATTTGTATGTACTCACCTGTGAGCACTATGTTAGAAGGGAGTACTACATGGAACTATGTTCTTGGAAGTTTTGAATTTGCAGATAACAAAATACAAAAGAAAGGAGAAAATTGATTGTAGTCAGAATTATTGATTTTGGGAGATTTAGGTATTTACCTCATTAAGATAAACTGTAGAATATCTTCATTCCCCCCTTCCCCTGCCCCTTAAACTAAGGAATTGGCTTTAAATATTACTCCATAGCTTCTAAATAGTTATGTATATACTAGAAGCCCGGTGCACGAAATTCGTGCACGGCGGGGGGGTTGTCCCTCAGCCCAGCCTGTACCCTCTCCAATCTGGGACTCCTGGAGGGATGTCCGACTGCCCGTTTAGGCCCGATCCCACCGGGATCGGGCCTAAACGGGCAGTCGGACATCCCTCTCACAATCCAGGACTGCTGGCTCCCAACTGCTTGCCTGCCTGCCTTCCTGATTGCCCCTAACCACTTCTGCCTGCCAGCCTGATCACCCCCTAACCACTCCGCTGCCAGCCTGGTTGATGCTTAACTGCTCCCCTGCCAGCCTGTTTGCCCCCAACTTCCCTCCTCTGCCGGCCTGGTCACCCCTAACTGCCCTCTCCTGCAGGGTTGATCACCTCCAACTGCCCTCCCTTGCAAGCCTGGTCCCTCTCAACTGCCCTCCCTTGCAGGCCGGGTGCCTCCCAACTGCCCTCTCTGCTGGCCATCTTGTAGTGGCCATCTTGTGTCCACATGGGGGCAGGATCTTTGACCACATGGGGGCAGCTATATTGTGTGTTGCAGTGATGATCAATCTGCATATTACTCTTTTATTAGATAGGATAGAGGCCTGGTGCACGGGTGGGGGCCAGCTGGTTTGCCCTGAAGGGTGTCCCGGATCAGGATGGGGTTCCCTTGGGGCGTGGAGCAGCCTGAGCGAGGGGCCTGTGGTGGTTTGCAGGCCGGCCACGCCCCCTGGCAACCCAAGAGGAGGCCCTGGTATCTGGAATTTATTTTCCTTCTACAATTGAAACTTTGTAGCCTGGAGTGGAGCCAAGCCTGCTGCTCCCTCTGGGGCGGCAGCCATCTCTGTGGCAGTTAATTCACCTTCTACAATTGAAACTTTGTAGCCTTAAGCGGGTGAGCCCGGCCAGGGTGTGCGGAAAGCTTTGCTTCCCCTGTTGCCGCCGGCAACCCTGGCCTGCTCTCTCAAGCTCCATTCTGCCACCATTTGTTTGAATTTGTTTACCTTCTATAATTGAAACTTTGTAGCTTGAGTAGAGGCTTAGGCCTGCAACGGCTATGGAAAGCTTGGCTTGCTCTGTTACCTGGGAAACCTTGCTCACTGTGGCTGTAGCCATCTTGGATTGGGGTTAATTTGCATACTCGCCCTGATTGGCTGGTGGGCGTGGCTTGGCTGGTGGGCGTGGCTTATGTAGCAGAGTGATGGTTAATTTGCATATTACCATTTTATTAGAGAGGATTACAGCTCATATAGAAAATGTGCCCATATATGACCTCGAGCCTATGTGATAGATTAGGCCTAAGCCTGTGGACTGAAGGGTCATGGGTTCGATTCCGGTCAAGGGCACGTACCTCCATTGCAGGCTCCTCCCTGGCCCGGGCCCTGGTTGGGGTGCTTGCGGGAGGCAACCAATTGATGTGTTTCTCTCACATCTATATTTCTGTCTGTCTTACCCTCTCTCTTCCACTCTCTCTAAAAATCAATAAAAAAATTTCCCCAGGCAAGGATTAAAAAAAAAAAAATTAAACATGAAGTCCTAGCAGGTTTTGCTCAGTGATTAGAATGTTGGCCCATAGACTGAAAGGTCATGGGTTAAATTCTGGTTGGGCACATACCTCAGTTGCAGGCTCCAACCCCGGTCCATGTCGGGGCTCTTGTGGGAGGCAACCAATCAATGTGTCTCTCTCACATCGATGTTTCTCTCTGTGTGTCTCCCCCTCCCTTCCACTCTCTCTAAAATGCAATGGAAAAAATATCCTCAGGTGAGGATTAACAACTACAAAAAAAAAAAAAATTGAATATGACAGGATAAAAGTAAATACAAGAGAACTTTAAAAATATACTCAGAGTAGAGGAAGCCTTTCTAAACTATAAAAGCTAGATTGACTGTATAGTAATTTAAGATTCTCTACAATGAAGGACAAAATTTAAAAGATAAATGATAAATGAGAGAAAATATTTACTGTATATACAACCAAGAAAGGGTTATTAAGGGTCATAAGATATAAAGAGATCCCACAAATAAAATAAAACACAACTTAATAGATAAAAACACAAAAAAACTAGCAAAGGATATGAATAGGCAATTTATATATAGCAGTCCAATAGGCCAATAAATATTTTTGTGGCTCAGTGGTTGAGTGTCGACCTATGAAACAGGGGGTCATGGTTAGATTCCCTGTCAGGGCACATGCCTGCGTTATGGGCTCGATCCCCAGTAGGGAGCATGCAGGAGGCAGCCAATTGATGATGATCATCATTGATGTTTCTATTTCTCTCTCCCTCTCCCTTTCTCTCTGAAATCAATAAAATTTTTTTTTAAAGTTTCCATTTTAAAATGTACAGTTCCAGGGGTATTAAGTACATTCATATTGTGCTGACATCACCACCATCGATCTCTCTAATTTTTCCATCATCTTATATTGAAACTCTATACCCCCATAGGTTGCTCGATTTAGGAAACTTCATTCTCAAAATAATCCTGTGAGGGATAGAGGAGGAAACAGGCTCAGGAAGATGAAGTAATTTGCCTGGGATGACACAGAGGACTGACCTCTGCTCTTCCCTACTCCAAATCCTTCGGTGCTGGGAGGCTAATTAGCTTCTAGGAAGATGTGGAGGGCATGGTGGTGGAGGCTGGCTTTGGGCCCATGCCTCCTGCTGTGCCATTTAATTCCAAGCATCAGGGCTAGGAGTTCTTTTAGGAAACTTGACAACTTGTGTTATGGTAACCTGCAGGTTATAAAAAGCATTTGACTCATCACTATTCGAGAAAGTTTAATTACCCTTTAAAAGTGGACTCTGCAGAATGGACTGTGAAAATACATCATTGTTGTGAAAAATGTACCCTGCACCTGGCTTTTAGCTGTGCCCTAGTGTAGGTTCAGTGTGGATAGATTTATTGGACACCACGTCAGGAAGTTATTATTCAAAGGGCACCTGCACAACAAAACCGGGGGAAAAGAATGACTCTTCTCCATTGATAAAAGGGTAAGCCACGCTGAACAGGTGGGAAAAACAAGAATTAGTTTGATGTTATCTTTGAGGAGCAGAAAGTAGTGAGCTGAACTGACAGCCCTGATGAGTTTTCTACCATTTTTATGAGATGCTTGACTAAATGGCCAATGATTACGCTGAAACTGCTGTGCATTCTTTCCTCTTGATGCTGTGATGTGAGTAACTGCTTTCCACACCATCAGGCTCTTTGGTCTTACTCTCCCTCCCTCCCATATCTATGAGGAGGGACTCACATTTTTGTTCTCATCTGGTTACTCAAGGGTGTTGAACGTACTGTAACACCACCCGATCACCCAGGTTATTCTTGGATGTCCACTCCTTTGTTGAGAATCAATATGTGCATTAGGAATTGAGGGCCCTTTGTGTTTGACTGTGTTCTTGTTTGTTTAATTACCCTACAGTTTGAGTCACACATTCAATTTAAAGAACAAAAACAATAGCTGCTAATATCTATAGACATAATGCCTTCATAATTTTGTTTCATCATGTTTAACAATTTAGGGAGTCCAGAGCCAATAATTTGAAAATCTGGTCCTAGGCATAGCTATGTCATCCAAAATGGCAAGACCACAAATCTGGGAAAATATAAGTTACATTTCTTAGTTTTGGGTTCCTAATTCAAAGGTCGGAAAGGGAGGTTGTTACCTGTATCCCAATTGACAGGCATCGATTTTTCTTAAAGTGATCCTTCTTCCTGTCCTCTGTAGTGATGGTGGCTATGGTGGTCGTGGTGGTGATGGTGGCAGGGTTGTTGCCCATGTGTTGACTTGCAGGGCCGTGGATCTGGGCATTGGCGGCTTCGATGGCGGCTGTCAGAGCCTTCATACTGTCCAGGCTCTCCGTGGAGTTGCTCAGTCCAGACTGGCTGATAATATCTCCTCGCTGGCCCTGTCCGTCCATGTAGGCATCCTGGGCAGACTCTGTGCTACTCTGGGCTGTGATAGAAATGAAAGGTTTCGTGGTAGTTCTGGGTGGGACTGGAGGTGGTGTCTTCTTATATGTTGTAATGCAAGATGACACTGGAAGACAGTGAAAACAAAGACACTGTGATTTCTGCATGGGTTTTAATTTCTGATATTGTAACTGACATCCATTGGAAATTAGGGCACATGAAACACACTAAGACACTTAACAAGAACACAAGTCCATTGACAGACTAAGTGAGATTCCTGGTTGGGCCCTTAGGGCCTTTCATAAGGTGACACCCCACAAAACTGAGGGGACAAAAGACCGAAAAACACCAACCTCTGAGATGGAAGTTTCTGAAATGGAAATTAATAGGAGTCAACATAAAGTAGACATGATTAGCCATCTGTAGAAATCTTCTCAGGCAACAGTGCACCCTGAGAGATAATATATGCACATGGATAAGGCCAGGGTAGTCTCTACCTTCTCAGGAAAATATTAAATATAAGTAATATTAAACCAAGTAACTCATTAAAGAAGATTCTGATGGTTGATAATAAACATTGGGAAAAGAAGGAAAGCATAGAGATTGTAAGCATGTAAAATCCTAAGAACAGTATGAGGTGCCTGGGTAGGGGGTGGGGGATATACAGCATATTATCATAGGTTCCTGCAATTTGCTTTTATCAACATCAGTCTCTTCTCTTCTCTTCTCTTCTCTTCTCTTCTCTTCTCTTCTCTTCTCTTCTCTTCTCTTCTCTTCTCTTCTCTTCTCTTCTCTTCTCTTCTCTTCTCTTCCCTTCCCTTCCCTTCCCTTCCCTTCCCTTCCCTTCCCTTCCCTTCCCTTCCCTTCCCTTCCCTTCCCTTCCCTTCCCTTCCCGTCCTCTCTCTCTTTCTCTCTCTCTCTCCTTTCTGTCTCTTTCTCTCTTTCTGGATAGAATTACATGAACTTTTGTCCTGATTTTTTGGGTTGTTGTTTCTGAGCAGAACTACCTATTGAGAGGTAATACACTGCACCAAAGTCTCCTTTAATTGTAAAATAAATGTACACACTAGTTTCTAAATCAGTCTCTGTGTGTCTGTTTGAGCCCACTCCCTGATGTGCTGTCCTTCAGGGCGACTTGATCACCTCAGGGCCTGCACCTGCGCAGTGAGGTGTCTGTGGACCTGGTGAGTTAGCTGAGGTCCTCCTGAGGTTCCAGCTGAATTTCCAGTCCCCTGTTGCCCCCTCCAGCCCTCTCTCCAACCATCTAATTGTAACGCTGAGGGTCTTGAAGAAGCTTTACACACTGGCTTTCAGCTTTCCATTTGTGTAGCACGATATAGGAAAATGCAGATCAAAATGAGTTATTAAGTGTCCAAATGGGAACTCCCTGCCAGTAAGAACAATTTCTTGACCAGCTTTCTAAAAACTTTTGTTTAGTCCCTTTAAAACATGGCTCAAACTATTGTGTTTCCATCACTTTCTCCCCACCCCTACCGCCACCCCCACCTCATCCATGCCTTTTCCTCTCAGCTGGCGTCCCTGCTGTTATATCAAATCAGCAGGTCCCCACCACACAACCCACCTCCTTCCCTCTGGCTCTAACTGGCACTGGGGCCATCATGCAGAAGGAAACATTCACTTCAATACTTAGGATGCTTCCCAAGGCCACTCAAAGGAAGCATCCAATAATGACCAATAACCAGAAAGACCCTATTATATTGTCCTAATGCTCCACTGCCCTGTGATTCAGAGTGATTTCCTTAACCGTAAAAGACACAGGAACAGAGATGTTTGGCTACTTCCCAGGGATTGCCTGAGAGTTGAAGGAAAACACACACACACACACACACACACAGATGTCACATTACAATATCATGTGTGCTCTTGAGGAAAGGGGGACGGTAATGTGAATAATACATATGTCACCTCTCAGTTACCTGGGAAGGATGCTGGTAGAGGCTCACCCCAGGGAAACCTTCCATTTAAGAATTTTGCATAAAACATACAGCTTTACTTGGGAACAGAGCTCAACAAGCAGCCGTCCTGAGAGGCAATGTGTCCAGGGGAGACTCACAGTGCCTGCAAGGTGCAGAGCCAGGAGCAGAACCAGTCTGGTCTCAGGTTCTCCCACGGGCCACAGTGAAGCTTCCCGCCAAGTAACGCAAGCCTGAGCATTGCCAATATTCCACCTCACCCACTGTAGTCCCATGCACTGTCACTACTGTGGCACTACCTTGTGCTCCCTAGGAAGGTCTGAACAGGATAACCCTGCTTAGGGTAATGCTAAGTCTTGGTTGTTCATCTGAAGACCAGAGTGGGTGAGAGGAGGAGTGACCATAATGAGGATAGAATCTGTCTATTTGAACCAAATGAGATTAGATCACTTTATTACTTTCCCTAAAACAAATCTTTCCAATGTGAACTCATTCTGTTCTTAAAAATGGATTCCCAGGACATTTGGTCCACTCATATTCCAAAGAAACTCCATGCCACATTCCAACATCAAATGCCTGATCTTTTGGATGATTTACTGCTTGTGGTTAGCTACCCCAATTTTCTCTTTTAATGTGAACGGTCAAAACTGGACAAAGCAGACACATACAGAATCGTTTCCTTTGCTGTGATGTACAGTAAAAATTCTGCCCCGATGTGATGAGTGTGATATGGAGGTGGAGGGGCACATTAGTTCCAAGGTCATGACTGGGCTTGGAGACACTCGCTAGGGCCCATTGCAACTTGGTGGCATCTGAGGGCTGTTGTCAGCTGTTTGGTGCTGAAGGGAACCAAACTTCTGTCACCGGAAAACTGCTTTTAGGGATATTGATCTTACGCTGTTTATTAAGAAACAAAAAACTCAGAAAGAACCTTTGCCCTCCCCCTTTCCTGCCCAAGAGATTCAGACAGAGAAACCTGCTTTGGGAAAGCAGCCTTGGCTTAATCACCTTAAGAATCTTCACCGTAGCAGGAAGACTCCAAGCCTCTCAGCTAGATACCCCATTGTTTGAGTTGCCCAGCAAGAATTTGCCTGCTCTGTATTCCGCCTCTTCCTCAACTACCTGCAAATCACCCATTCTCACTTCTGACAGCCAGTCCCCTGTTGCCCCCTCCCCCTTCTCCTTGGTTCAGAAATGTCTTATATACCCAATGTTGCCTCGTGGTCTCTCATGCCTATGTGAATTCTCCATTGGCATGTATTAAAACTTTGATTTTCTCCTGTTATTCTATCTCTGTTAATTTGATTGTTAGCCCAGCTAAAAGACCTTAGAAGGTGGGAGAAAAAATAATTCATATATTTTTTAGCCCCCACAGTACTTTGATCAATGGGGGCTTCCAGAGAGCAGCGGCAGCAATGCCACAAGTCCACTCTGGTTAGGTTGGAGAGAGAGAATTCTGGGGACATGTCTTTCCTAACAGGCTGGCCCAGCCCCAGTGCCTGAAGGAAGTAAGAATTTAAGATCGTCCCCCTTAGAATAAGGGACCTGAATAGAGGATAGGACTCATCGGCTGTGTTTTTATGCCAGGGGCTTTATGATGAGGTTTTACTGCGGTGTGGAGCTTGGCACAATGCTACCCCAGGAGTCACAGTCAAGCACCACCTGTCAGTCATCAAATAGGTATTAGGAGTTCAAATCTCCAAGACTGCCTTTTGAAGTAGGAGAAAGAAGATCCAACACACAGCTCACAATTCTCACAATTCCCTTCTTTCTGGTGCCCCAAATCTTTTGCATTCAAGATTGCTCTAGAAACTCATCCAACTAAATCCCCCAATTTTCCCCAGCATCACTCTTTCCTAGCTTTTCAGACTAAGCCCTAAACCCTTCTTCTCTCCTAAGTTTTTGTTTTTGTTTTTCTCATTCTATTCTCATGATTCAATACCACGAATGACTTAGAATCCACTGAGGTCTGAGTGACAGGAAGAGTATGGTAGAGGAGGGTGTTAAAAAACTGTGGTACATCTACACAATGGAATACTATGCTGCTGTAAAAAAAGAAGGAACTCTTACCATTTGCAACAGCATGGATAGACCTGGAGAGCATTATGCTAAGCGAAATAAGCCAGTCAGAGAAAGATAAATATCACATGATCTCACTCATTTGTGGAATATAATGAACAATATAAATTGATGAATAAAAATATTTTAGAAAATAATAAAAGTAATCCTGATATTTGCAGATTTTTAATATTTCCTACAACTTTTGTGATATTATACTATGTTAGTACAGTTTTGGTAATATTATTATATTTAAAATGTTTTTTGAAATATTAATGGTTATTGCATGTAATATTATATTTAAAATTGTTTTTCTTGAAATATTAATGTTTATTGCATGTAAATGGCTAATTATTTTGTATCTACAATCTGGTAAATAGATTTATTTTGTATATTGTAAAAAAAAAAAAAAGAGCCCTAGCTGGTTTTGCTCAGTGGATAGAGCGTTGGCCTGCGGACTGAAGGGTCCCTGGTTCGATTCCGGTCAAGGTCACATGCCCGGGTTGTGGGCTCTATGTGGGGGGCATGCAGGAGGCAGCCGATCAATGATTCTCTATCGTTGATGTTTTTGTTCTTCTCCCTTCCTCTCTGAAATCATTAAACATATATTTTTTTAAAAAAAGAGCACACATAAGTCAGGTGGCCATAAAGCAGATGTAGGATCAAAACCACCTTCTGCATCTTCTTATTAATGGGATCTCACTGTCTAAGCTAATAGGTCAGATACTATAAAGCCATGTTGGAGAATTATTTAGCAGTTCTTGGTTACTAAATTTTAGAAAGTCTTTTGAACACAAGAACAAGCCCATAAGAGTTGATTGTGCACATCTCTTCCCAAGTCTGTGTTCAGTGACATTTCATTAATAGCTTGAAACTGAACTTGGTATGAGTGTTTACACCATGGAAATTGGCAGATACTATACAGTAAATCAGTAGTTGTCCCCTGGAGAGCCTATTGTTAAGCATTTCCAGCACATCTCTATGCATAGAGGTTCTGTTTAAAATGTGGTCCACAGATAGGTGTCGATTCACAAACTACTTGATGAGTGCATGGTGAGATACACCATGAAAATTGAAAGTAAGCTTTTAGAAACTTTTCTAACAATTCTACAGAGTAGTTTGTCAGTTGATTCTAATGAAAACTGCTCTTGTTTTTGTGTGCCTTTGTTTTTTTTAAATTTCCTTTTCTTAGTAATTCATTTTCATTGCATTTTACCAACGTATTGTTCTACAACAGATTGGTCATCAAACAAACAAACAAACAAACAAACTGGACTATCACTGGAGATAGTTTGAGAGGTATCTGGATAGTTAGAGAAGCATAGGAAACATTTCAAATCCAGTGGGTAGGGCAGAGGTAGTGCACGTGAGATTAAGGACATATTAGAGAAGTAACTTGAAACTACAGGGAACTTTAGAAAGCAAAATGATGTAAAAAAAAAAGCCAAGAGAAATGTGGAAGGATCTAAACTTGGGACCTAAAGAGTTTACTGCTCAATTACAGGATGGACTTGTGGTTTTAATGTCAGGCAAGTTGCTTATTTATAATGTGTATGAAAAGGGGCCACATACTCAACCTGACAAGCTCAGGAAAGGCCTGTGTGATGGCCTTACAATCCCAGAAACCTAAAGAAACCACATAAGATGGTCTGAAATGAAAACTTTTTAACTAAAAGCAGTTTAGTCATGTCCTAGGCTAGAATTTTCCCTGACAAAGGTCAATCTTCACTTTAACTAAGCCTGTGTGTCGTCTTTTTGCATCTAGGATAACATACCTAATAAATATGCCTTTGCAAAAACCAAGTAATTTCCATTTTTCCAGACCTCCCAAAGCACAGGTACCACGCCAGGGTAGAGACCACAAATCCCTCACTGTCATTGTTATCAGGTTAGTTGTTGGCTGTTAACTATCCTGTAGGAAGACAGAACGGCTAACAAAGAAGTTCACTGCTGCTGCTTCCAGTCAACAGGCCCAGAAGTGTGGGCCTTACAGTGAATTGTGGAGGGTGTGGCCCCCATGCTGGTTTACTACACAGGCCGGACTTCCCCACCTGATGCCAATCAGTAGTCTGGCCTGAGGCCTTCACAGGATAAAAGCACAAATCCAGGTGTAAACAAAGATGATGGGATGGAGAATTCCTCCATACCCCTTGGTGGGCCATTAGATCAACCTCAGCACCAGAGAGTGATCTGTACTCTAACACACACTGTGCTAAAAATTCAACAGACATGGCCTGATGACAGAGGAAGATCTCACTGCCCCCATTGGTTTGATGGTAAGACTGAGGCTCAGAGCAGGTTACGTTATGCAGCCACTAAGTGATACAATTAGCATACTGAGGGCTCCAAATCACATCTCTTTTCCTTCACCTAAACCACCTGTATTCATCCCCCTATTAAACTATCCATTTCAACACCTGGTCCAGTGAAGGCTAATGCCTTCCATCAAAAACTGCCAGGAAACTGCTCCTGGCACAATACTTTGTGCCCTGCAGGAACCTGTCAAAGGTTTGGAGAATAAATGAATTTGGAGCGGTCAACAGGGTGTACCAGTGACAAATTTAAAAACACTGCAAAAGAGGGAGAAACTCCACACACACACAAATACACATGGAAAAAGTCACTCCCGTGTTTCAAAATATTTACAGCATAACATGTACAGGCCACCCAAAGTGTGGTGGTCAGTGGTCGCTGCCCTGCGGGCGTCACGGTGAGAAGGCAGAGGGCTGAGGCGTGGGGGGCGCGGGCTTCTGGGACCGGAGCGGGCCTTCCCCTAGCCTTCTCTCCAGGTTAGTTTTGGCTCAAGGGACGTAGCTATGAGAACGATTTCCACTAAAGTCATCCTCCATGGAAACCACAAAGACTAGCTAACCTTTTCTCCATGGAAGTAGAAAAAAAGCACGCTTGTGTGAGCGTGCAGGGGGAGGAGAGGGACTGTGGACAGAGAGGGAGGGGTGGTGCAATAACTCTTGTAGTCGTAAGACTTGCCAGTTGGTAGTTACTAGTATTCCAGACACTTCCTAATGCCAGACAAATGCCCCAAGCCCGGGCATGTCTGGCTCAGAGATCTGTCCAGCTGATAGCAGCCGTTTCTTGTGGGGAGAACAGATCTTTCAGGGAGCAGTGCTCTGAGGCTAATCAAACACAACATTGTTCTCAGAAGGGAGAATGGAAAGGTTTGTTTCAGTCACTTTTTTTTTTAAGAGGCACTCAAGTTGTTTTTAACAAGTTGCTACAAAACGTGGGCTTCCTGAGGTGAGCCTGTTGCTCACAGTGCCTGTACTGTACCAAAATCTAGAGAGGGAGGATCAGAAAGTTAGTCATTAAAAAAAAAAAAAAAGAAAAGGGAAAAAGAGCCCCAGGCACAAGGCGTAGCCACTCCTCTGTTAGAACCACAATCAAACAAGGCTCAGGCAATCCTCGCAGCTGCTCTCCAAATGTCAGCGCCAGCCCGTCAACACAGCTTGAAAGCCACCCAGCTGAAGGACTTTGTGCTGTACCTCTCTCGCCCACATTTTCCCCTAGCACTCTCAGGAACCTGGCAACAGGTAACGTGGCAACCTTTGCTTTATAAAATGGCAAGTGGCATAATTTCAGAGAAAAATGGATGTTTTTCAAGTCAGCTGTGTCTCCCGCACCAACCCCATCCCCAACCGCCACCCCCTTCCCTCCCAACCAAAAGTCTGAGAAAACAAAGTACTTTGGGACCGGCAACCGTACTCTCTAGTGTCCCCTGGTGGCCAAGTTTGGGACGTCACTGATGTACCGTGACATCTGCAGCTCTGCTTCAAGGTAAGTGACGCTGTAGAAAGGGGTGGACATCTTGGCAGGACTGTCTTCCAAAAAAACATGAAGAGTGGAAGTCAAGACTCAGAATGTCTTGCTTTTTAATTTATTGCCTTAACAAAAATTTCACTCTCGCTGCAAGGTAAGATCTCTGGGGTGAGGTTGCAGAATTTAAAAAAAATATATTTTTTTTATTGATTTCAGAGATAGAGAGAGAGAGAGAGAGAGAGATCAATGATGAATCATTGATAGGCTGCCTCCTCCATGTCCACACTGGGGATCAAGCCTGCAACCTGGCATGTGCCCTGACTGGGAATCAAACCATGACTTCCTGGTTCATAGGTGGACACTCAACCACTGAGCCATGCTGGCCAGGCCATTTTTTTTTTTTTTTTAAGCAGTAGCCAGTGTTAACATTTTTTTGTTAAGATGGAAAGTTGAAAAGCAAGAACTGCTGTAGCCATTTGGTTTGATGGATGGTAGTGAGGATTCCTGCTGGGTGAGACACACATTTTCCATTTTTATCCAAATTTGTATGTTGACTGCAGAAAGCCTTTCTCTCTGGCAGAAGCATTTGTAATTCACTTGGCTGGCTTCCCCATTTGTCTATTTGCAAGGATTACTTAGGATTTCCAGACTGTAGGCCCAGCCTCCCAGAGAGCAGGCCTCGCAGCCTCACCTTAGTTCTTTTATCTCTGTGTGGGGCAAACACCCACAAAAATGCCCAGGGTGATGCTTTCCACCAGTCTTCTTCCTCAGGTACTCCTTCCTCTGCTCGGTCTCCGATTTGGAGGCTGGACCACAGTTGTGAGTTGCTGGTGGTTCCGGCCAGTTGCAAGGGCAACCTTTTTTCTCCCTCTCTGGAAATGTTAACTGGAAACTAAGAAAGAGGCTCAGATCAAAGGAACTGTTCTCTTCAAAAGTTCCATTAATTAACTAAATTAAAGGAAATTAAATGCTGTTTGGAGGAAAGTCATTTTAGAAGGCCCAGATCCAGGGGCTCAGGTCTCAAACTTGTAATGTGGACTTTTAATGAAGTTTGGCAACAAGTTAAATAGTATTAGAAATTGAGGGTTACCATATGTAAAACCAGTTGTTGCCTGAAATCCATCATTTCAAAGGAACATCTTGAAAGTAGACATTTGACTAGAATTTAATACTAAAGATGAAGAACCCAGGGCTCTGAGTAAGAATCATTTGCCCAGTAGCTAGGGTGAGTCACAGCCTCTGAGAACGAGGCACGCATGTTGAAGTCAGGATGTCGAGAACACGGGGCTTACTAATCTGCAAGGCCGGGCTGTTGCTTCCAGTAGTCTCTTTCACGGCTCATTTTCCCGGCCTTTCCAACAGGTGCTATTGAGTCATCCAGGCACACAAGTGACTGCGCTGGCAGTAGCATCTTGTTGGGATTGAATTTCCATTTGTTCCATTACTGTAAGAAGTGATTTCTACCACTGAATCAGATATGTCACTTCCTCTAGGATTTAGGGATTTTTTTCCCCCCATGTTTGGAACATGATGTGTCTTTCAGAGTTTGTCACAGCAAGGTCTGCAGGCCTTCCTGGGTTGAATGGACTGTTTACAGGAGGGGAAGATCCAGGGCCCAAGGTCAGGGTTACCGAATTATGTAAGGTTTCCTGTTTGGGCAGCTGGTGTACCAACTCCTCAGGTGAGGGTAGACCAAGTTTTGTTGAGAGACAGCATGCCTAGGAGGCTGGGGTAAGGAGAGTGCCAGAGCAGGGAAGGACATTTTTCTTTTAAGCTTCTCGTTAACAAGCTTTCATTCTTCTCAGATGTCACTTCTCAGAAATACTCTCCCGTATTCTCTTATGTGAGTTCCACGCCCCCCCCCCCCCCCCCCCCCGCCCGCCCTGACCAGACTGAAAGAAAGGAGTTAACTAAGGCTGTAAGAATCACATTGTTGTCTGTTTTAGACAACATAGTGAAGCATCCATCTTATATAAAAACTGCTGTTTGAAATTTTAACCCTGCTATTTTGGCTTCTGTAAATGCTTGCTTGCTTAAATAATAAGGAAAATAAGACTACTCCCACTTCAGAGAGGCCATTAAACCTTCCCCGGACGAAGTTATCAGTGCTGGCACCAGGCCAGGCCTTTGGTTGAGGTCTCAAGGCCCCAGCACATAGGGGCTCTTTAAGAACTTACAAAGGGGGCCGGAAACACCCCATATTTGGGAGACAAAGAAGGTAAAAACATATAAATAGGGAAAGTTCCTCCACGTTGGGGCCCAGAATTTGAGAGACATTTTCCTCTGGGCCCGCGCGTAATAATAATAATAAATGTAACTCCATCTCTCTAAGCGTTGCTTGGTTCTTCTCCGGTTTTCTGTAACATTAATGGTTCCCTGACGTGACAATAGTGATACCATGTGTGGAAAATACCTGTTACAAGAAGGAATGAACAGGAATGCAAAGAGACTTCTTGGCAAAAAGAAAAAGGGACCAACATGGAGGTCACCAGGGCTCAAGTAAAGTGAATTCTCACCAAAGCTATTCTCAGTGATCTTGGATGTTGCAATATAACCTCCTGTCACCAATGCCCACTTCTGTTTTGCCATTGGCCAAATGCAATTGTGGCTGGCCAGTCTTTGGCATGGAGTTAGTATGGGAAAAATCAATCTATTATCAGCGGAAACCAGTTGTTCCTATGGGTTATCCACCTGATTTTCTCTATCCTCTCTGGTTGGCTGGCTGTAGGCACTGAGCAGATGACTGTATGAGGGGTCCCTGATGCTAACTGCCCACATCCCGTGCAGCGCACTTCTTCTCCTCGGTTCCTTTCACTTCTCATTATTCTGTGACTTATTCTGTGCTCTTTCTGCTTGCACAAGATGAGTATCTGAGAGCCAGGGAACTTTCTTTGCCTCTGGTCTTCTTTCATGAGAATTTGTACTACCTGCACAATGGGACCTGGAGCCTGGAATACAAGAAAAAACCTGAAGTGGAATCATACAACTGAACAGGACTCTCCTGCCATGTAGCTGTGTGTCTAATAAACAAAATAGAACTCAAGTTGTACCTGCTCCGAGGCTATATGGGGTAGCGGTTGGTTCTAGATGGGAGCAAGGTATTGGGCATATGTTGCCAACCTGTCTCCCTCGAGAAGGTGAGATAGACAAGCAGACAGAGTGACCTGTGTACACACCAGGGTAGGTCATATCTAATGAGAGTCCAGTTAGGCTAAGTCCAAACTGAAGCTTCAGGCTGGATTTATCAGTAACCCCTGCTCACTGGCAAGCTCTCCGGGCTTTGAAAAGAAGGCAGGCCTATTAAGCCAGCCCCCTGCTGCTGCCCTGTGGACAGAGGGCGGGGAGGGAGGGCTGGACCTGGAACAGAAGTTTTTGCACAAGGCAAACTCAAATCCCCAAACCTGGGAAAACAGGATGTGTGGGGAAGTAAAGAAGAAAGAAAATGCATCCACCATTCCTTCCTGTTGGTTTCAGCATGATGAGGAATAATTACCTGGGTCTGGAGAGCAGGGCTGTGGGAGGCCACAGGAGGCCCTGGTCTGGGCAGTTAGGCAGTTAATTATTCATCCTACTCCTTTCCTCTTTCCTCCCTGAAACCCATCTTTTCAAAGTTAAAACAGGAAAAACTCTCTGGGTTAGCCTGTGGAAAACTGTTTGCTCAGCCCTTTACTGACTCTCAAGTAACAGAATCAGCACTTTAAAGTGACACCTCGTTATCCCCTGTGTCACCGACTGATGACACAGATCCAGAGAAGGACCCGACCAGGTGCCCGTGGGGCTCTCTGTCCGCATCACGAGTTCAGTCCTCGCACGATTACAGTTTGAGTGCAAAGGGCCACTTTTAAAGGCTGCACTGAAAATTCCACTTTACAGTTGGGTTTTTATCATTTGCCAAAATTAAATAAAAATAACCCAGGACACTGGTGTGGCCAGCACTAAAGTTTGTATCAATTCACTCTGCCTACCTCCCACCATCATCCTCATCCCCTGAATTTAACAAACCAGGTGTATCCACAGTCCCAATTCCCCACTCGATAAGGAGGCTGGAGAGTTTGGTTGTCCTTGTTCTCCAGGGTTGAGTCTGGTTGGAATTGGGTTCTTCCCATCTAAGCCTCTTAAGATCACCTTTGAACCCTTGTGAGAACAATGTCTGAGTCCCAAAGGCATTACCGAATATCTTTTGGTCCGATGTGCTTGAATTTCAGAAGTTTTGGGGCTGTAGAAAGCTAATATACATGACACACCAGGAGGGTCTGGGAGAGCACCCTTAATCTCCTACTCTAAGCCAGCGGTCGCCAACCGGTGGTCCGCGGACCACCTTGGTCCGTGAGGTCCGAAAGGTTGGTGACTGCTGGTTTAAGGAAACCTTTGGAGCAGCGGTCGCCAGCCGGTGTCTGCAGGCGGCAGGAGGACAGTCACACTGCAAGTAGCTCTGGGGTCAGGCTTGGGGCAATGGCTTTCAGAATTGCAGGTGAAGGAAGAACGTCCCGTCAGCCTAGCCCTTCAGATGCCTTGGAGCAGTTCCCTCCCAGGGCTTCCTTCAGAGGCAGCTCCGGGCCTGGATGGAGCCCGGTCCCAGCCAAGCCCACACAGAGGGTGGCAGATGGTGCGGGACTTGGCATTGTGGGTGGGCAAGGTTTCTATAGCTTTAAGGAGAAGAGGAATCTCAGATCAGGCCTCATAATCCTTCTCACATGTCTCTCTTTCCTTGATCTCATTGGAGTTTTGGATGTTTATTGGTTTATCACTATCAGAAACATCCACTATGGTTTTTGTTATAACGGTAATTGGAGCACTAGCAGGGGATTTTAACTGGCCCCTTCCCACAAGGTGGACCCCTCTCTATACAAATTAGAGAATGGGGGTATTGTGATGTGTTCTTATAAACACTTCATATTTGCAAGGTTGTGTGCGTGTTTTAACACATCCTTTCCATCAACCTCTTCCTCATTCTTATTCCCTATCCTCAAGCTATAGTCTGACTTGACAGTGCAGTCCATAAACCAACATTCTTTCCGTGGCCACCATAATTTGCAGTGACAGGAGGGTGGCCCATGCTAGGTCCAGGCTGGGCGCAGCACTAATCTGATGTAGCTCAGGACACTCCCCTAAAAGTTTATGTGCAGCGGCCCTCTTCATTCATTAACACGTTACCTAGTGCACACAGTTTGAACATCACTTTCAAAACACACCTATAGCCCGAATTAAAGGATAAACTGATGGGCTTTCTATGACATGTTAGTGAACAGCAGATATAAATCGATTGAGCACTAGCCATTTTTATTACCTAAAGCAAGCCAGGCACTGTCTCCTGGTGTGGGTGACATTCTCCTTTCCAAAAGGAACCATAGAAAGTAAAGGCAATACAATGTGAGTATTTTGGATTTTTGCTGTCAGAGGTGAAAGATTTTAAGTATCACCTCTTTGAAAAAGCAACCACTGCAAATGTACCAAGTCAGCTTATGTTAGAATATCCCGTGTTGTATGTTTGGGGCTGAGGTTGGAAATTTATGCTCATGGTTTGGGGTTGGGTCATGATTGTGATTTACACTGCTCATAATCATGGTTGTGATAGGACGGCTTGAGTGCAGGAATGCGGAAAGACTAGACTAGGAATCAACATGAACCGCCAGTAAAGGGTGGGGAACTGGGTCACCAGGAAGGGAAGCAGTGATGGCCGCTGCTCAAAGGTTCGGCCTGTTTGCAGTTGCTGATAACCTTGTCAGGTCTCCAGATACTGGCAAGTCTTGTCACCCTGCAGCACCTGGCTGAGAAGTAATAAAAAACAGTTGCCTTATCTTCTGAGGATGGAATGAAGCCAACCGCAGCCCATGGTAATTAGAGTACACCGAAATTGCCTGCCATTTACCAAAAAAGGGGGAGGGAGGGAGGAAGAAAGGAAAAAGGCTTAACGCAGGAAGTTGTGTTTGTCCCACTCTCTCTCTCTGGATTAAAAAAAAAAAAAAGTGAGCAAAACAGTCAGAAGTTTTGCAGGGAGTGAGAAAAACAGCCCGGCTGGCTGCCCTCTCCCCGGGGGAACAGGGCTGCTGACAGCTCAGTCCCACGTGACGGTCTAGAGAAGAAGCTCAGGCTGATGAAAATCCAAGAAAGCTTCTTGGGAGCTTTCCTTCTAAATGTAAATGACTGACGCCGTGCTTTGCTAAGCCGGGAAGGAAGTCACAGTCCCACCGAGTGACTCATTCCGGGCTGATAGTTCAGGCAGTAGGAGAAAAAGTTTTTGCCAAAGCAGCAACAAATCTGCTTTAAATACTAGCACAGTAAGGAAATTCCTCTCTCTCGGGCTGAATGCCATCCACACAAAAGAGCTCCTGTTGACATCTCATTTACAATCTCCCCCAGGACACAGACAAGACCATTTCAATAAGCCCGGCTCAGAAACACACATTGTTCCAAATCTTCAACTAGCGACGGGCTACCAGGACTCCCTATTGTTTTGTAAAAGAAAGGATTTAGAAGGAGAAGGATGGGCACTGTGGAAGCTCTGAACAGAGGAAGGAAAAAAACTCCCTTTGACCCAGTGCTGTCAGAGGGCGTGCGTGAAGTATAAAGTTAATGGATTTCCATTTTTTATAAGAAGTGCATAAGCAATGTCTGTTATGTCCCTGCAACTAGTGATTGGGAATTCCAAATTTGATGCCAATACTGTGTGCTAGGAAGCTAACTCCTGCCAACGTGCTAGTAAACCAAAAGCCAAAATACCCACCCTATACTCAGCCTCACAAAAGCCCTGAGAGCAGGCAGAGCGCGGCCCCAGGTGAGTCTTTGATCTGGGCTGTTTCTCCAGGATTTATAGCTTGACTGTCCCTTCCAAGGAGAATTTTCGGGCTTGGCCTTAGAGCCCACACCTGTCCATAAGGATTTCATCCTTCCCATCTCCACCAATTTTCCTCTGTTAGACAAGCTTGAACACTTCCTGGAGTTATATAATGTAGCCTTTAGGTGGTTTTTCTTCAGATGTACCACAAATTAAGGGATACATTTGTGTTTACCAAAAATGGGCATTTCTCAAATGCTCAGTGTCTTTGACCTCCTAATAGATCTTTTGGTTAATGTTCCCCATCTCGGCAAATGACCCCTTTGTCCAGAATTTAAGCCAAAATTCTAAGGAATATCTCTACTTTCTTTGGTTCTTTCTCTTCTAGCTCTTAAATCCCTCTGGAATCATTCCACATCCTTCTATCCACCTTTCTGCTTCCTTAAGTCCTATTATCTCCTCGCTGGAGGATCATAGAGACTTCCTAACTCAAGGTTTCTCAAACTGCTAGTTGTGACTTATTAATGGGTTCTGGAATAATTGAGGTGGGTTATGCAGTTGCAACAGTCAAAGAGTGAAATAGATTAGAAAAGGCACCCAACAAAGAAGTATTGTTTTGTAAAGCGTGTTTCAGTTGGTGTGTGTGTCCAGATGTGTGTGCATTCTGTAGTTTGTCTGTCAAAATGTTTTGGGCGATACTTTCCTAATTGGTCTCCCTGGGTCTGTCTTGTCCTGCTTCCACGCTGTTGTACACACTTAAAGCAAGAGTTGGAGATACGAAACAGACCCTGTCACTCTCCAGCTGACAGATCTACCCTCAGGGTAAAGTCTCAAATCTAAGGCTTTGGAGATTCTGAATAACTTGCTTCCTGCTCACCTTCCTGGTCTCAGAACTCTACATCCTCCTGCCCACTTTTACTTTTAGCTCCCTGGCCTTTGCAAATGGAGTAAGTTCTTTCTTCCTCTTTCTCCTTCAGGTATCAGCTTAGGTGTCACCTCTTCCAGGCAGACTTCTGGAATGTCCATCCAAATGCCTCTACTAGACCTCATTAGAATACTGCACTTTTATTTGACAGAGCACTTACTACATTACAATTATCTTCTCAATTCCCTACTAGGCTTGAAGCTCCAAATGAGCGTTCAGTAAATATTTGTTGGGTAATTATTGTGCAGTGAATGGTTCACAGTTTACACAGTTTACATTTCCTTTCTCTCTATAAATTTGAATAACCATTATACAGTATCTTATCTCTATTTCTCTAAGCGTTTGTTTTTATTATCTTACACTTCAGTATCTCCGGTTCACTTGCTTTTTCAAACACAACCTAATCAATTTTAAAATTCACTGAACTCTTAGAAATCAAAATAATACAATTTGGAGAAAGCTGTTGGACTTCGGGCTGGTCCCTCACTCTCTCTGAATCTCAGATCATCCACGTGCAAAAGGGACCGAACTCAATGATCTCTACACTCTCCTCTAGTTTGCCACTCTGAACCTCTGGCTTGAGCTTTCTCTTTTTAAGGACCAGAAAGGCTAACTGATTTTTCCCAAGGTTACGCAGCTTTTTAGTGGCAAGATATTCTTAGCCTTTCTATATATTTTTAACAACAAGCTGCAAAAAAAAAAAACACAACAAAAAAACCCAAAACACATAATTTTTACCAGAAACTGGCAGTGCCACTAAATTTGTGGGAAAAACAATCATAAAATTAAATAAAAGGGAACTTAAAAAAAAAAACCAACACCCAGAATGGATTCCTGCCTAGGCAGGTCCTAACACGTTTTAAAAACAATCTTGCTATTGTCTGTTATTAAATGGGGAGATGTTCAGATTTTCTTCTTAGAATTGGAAGTGAAAAATTAGAGTTTAGTACATCATGACCCCTTGTAGTGGGGATGCACAATGGGCAGACGCAACCTTCCCGAAGGTGCCACAGAAACGTCGCACACCTTTCTGAGTGCCGAGGCCCTGGCGCCCTGGCCTGGAACCACTCTCAGCTAAAGCTGGGCCTCACCAAGAAGAGACTTGGCCTCAGTTCATGTAATCCCCTCCCATCCTTCCCCTGCCAGAAGTCAAGGCCCTGCTTTTCCTCGTTTACTTATGTTACAGAGTTTGGGTTTGGATGACCTGCTCTGTAAAGCAGAAAGTCAACAGAAAGACAATAATTGAGGTGGGTTATGCAGTTGCACCATTCAAAGAGTGAAATAGATTAGAAAATGCACCCAACTCAATGATCTCTACACTCTCCTCTGGTCTGCCACTCTGAACCTCTGGCTTGAGCTTTCTCTTTTTAAGGACCAGAAAGGCTAACTGATTTTTCCCAAGGTTACACAGCTTTTTAGTGGCAAGATATTAGTGGCAAGAATCCATTCTGGGTGTTGGTTGTTTTCTTTTGGGAGAAAAAACCCTAAAACAATGATATTACTTTTATTTTTCCTAATGTAAGATGTTGCGCCCTATAACTTAAGCCAGTGTTTAATTTGTTGCTTTTTTCCCCTCTAAAAAGACCAGCAGTAGTTTGCCTTCGATTGACACAAAATTTGACAGAAAGTTATAAGAAGAAATGGACTTTGAAGTGCATTCTTACAAAGAAAAGAGAAAGTCACTTACTACTGTAACTCCATATAAAACTACTATACACACAAGGACCAACTCTGACATCAAATAGTTATAGTCCAGTGATGGGCTTATAGATGACTTTTGTTTTATTCTTTAAGCTTCTCTGATTTTTCCAATTAGAAAAATGAACACACATTACCACTGTAATCATAAAAAAGTGCAAACATTAGAATAAAAATTAGATATACTATTATGTCTTCACTGCTATGACAATTGACTAAATTTTATTTTTACCATATATTTTGCTGTATATTTGTCTCTACTTAACCATTTGTTTTATATATATATACTAGAGGCCTGGTGCATGAAATTCGTGCATGGGGGGGGGTGTCCCTCAGCCCAGCCTGCATCCTCTCCAATCTGGGACCCCTTGGAGGATGTCCGACTGCCGATTTAGGCCCCATCCCTGCGCAGACATCCCTCTTGCAATCCAGAACCACTGGCTCCTAACCACTCACCTGCCTGCCTGCCTTGCCCCCAACGGCCCTCCCCTGCAAGCCTGGTCGCCCCCAACTGCCCTCCCCGGCCGGCCTGATCGCCCCTAACCCCCTGCCAGCCTGATCTCGCCCCTAACTGCTCTCCCCTGCCAGCCTGATTTCGCCCCTAACTGCCTCTGCCTCGGCCCCCACCACCATGGCTTTGTTCAGAAGGAAGTTGGACATCCAGAACATGGCCTGTTGACCCGGTCTAATTAGCATATTACCCTTTTATTAGTATAGACTTAGTATAGATTAGTGTTAGAGGAAGGGAGAGGGAGAGAGAGAAATATTGATGAGAGAGAAACATAGATTGGCTGCCTTCTGCACACCCCTTACTTGGGATCGAACCTGCAACCTGGGCATGTGCCCTGATAGGGAATCTAACTGGCAACCTCTCATTCACATGAGATGATGCTCAGCCAACTGAACCACACCAGCCAGGGCTAGCCGTTTGTTTTTGAAGAAAATTTTATGATTGCCTAATTAAAAAAAAAAAAGAATAATGAAAAACTCTTCACATTGTTTGATGTTTCACCCTTCAACCCTTAAGGAACACTTACCCATAAGACACAAACACGGGCATGTAACTCCTTTACCACGTGGCTGTAGCCTATTTCATTTGCCTCTCCTGACATTTTCACACCTAATGACTTATCATTTTGAGAATGCCATCCTTTCCATGCCTTTATGCCTGTGGGACACGTTGTTTGTTTTCTGATAACCTCCCTCCTTGCCAACAGGAGGACCCCAATGCTGTCGACTTTTACACGCAGCCATGACTTTTGGGAGAGGGGAGCACCTCCCTAGATTTGGAGGCTGAATCTCCATTGGTCTGTAGGACAAAGGGATGAGAAGGGAAGTCTGGTGGGAATGCCTCTGGGAGGTTTACCTCCCATTTACAGTGACACAGTCAGGGACACCCCTTTCTTCCTCGGGACATTGTCATCAGCAAGAGATACTCTGAGCGGTGTGGCTGCCACACATCTGGGGACCACAAGGAGCATTTGCGGAGAAGACAAACCCACGCTGACCTTCACGGGTGAGAAGACGGCAGGGAGCTGGGTTTGATACATTCATTGGCTGCCCTTCCAATGGCTTGCTATTTTTTGAAAAAATAAATGTATCTACCAGCTAAGTCACTTTGGCTTTTTAATGTATATTTTTATTAATTTTTTAGAGAGAGAGGAAGGAGGAGAGAGAGAAACATGGATTGGTTGCAACCTGGGCATATGCCCTGACTGCGAATTGAACTTGGCGACCTTTTGGTGCACGGGATGACGCTCAATCAACTGAGCCACACTGGCCAGGGCACTTTGATGTTATTTTTAAAATGTTGTTTATTTGCTTACTTATTTGTTTGTCTAGGCACTTATGTGGGGTCTTTCTATATACTAAGGGTCCTTTGCTTGGAAAACTGTTCATTCATCAAGATTCACTTAATTTGGTTCCATTAGCACCTCCTACATATGTTTATTACAGAACTCATCACACTTGGCTTGTTCTGGTCTTGTTTATTCCAGTACTCGCAGTGACCAGAGGTAGATTTTTGTTCACAACTCTATGTGCTTGTTGGATTAAACAATTCTATACAGCAGATTCTATCACA
This sequence comes from Cnephaeus nilssonii, assembly GCF_951640355.1. Taxonomy (NCBI): domain Eukaryota; kingdom Metazoa; phylum Chordata; class Mammalia; order Chiroptera; family Vespertilionidae; genus Cnephaeus; species Cnephaeus nilssonii. Next base: position 58,191,358 of record NC_137082.1, read on the forward strand.
CAAGGCGGTGATTTTCAACTGCCGTGCTATAAGAGTTTTTAAAACATGCGATACCTGACTATGTAGTCAGGGCCCTGACCTCTTTTCCCTTAAAGGGTCAAATAAAGCAATGACAACGGCCAACACAACAATAGCCATCCGGTGGGAATGGTTAAAAATGATACCTTTTTTGGGGTCAGATTGGCAAAAATATAACATATGTTTGGTGTGCTGCAGAATTTTAGTCATTTGTTTATGTGGGCCGTGAGATGAACAAGGTTGAAAATGGCTGACCCAGGAGAATGAAAGGGTCTGGGGAAATTGGGACCGAGCAAGTGGGGAAGAGCAGGGTCCCTGGCAGCACACCGCTGGTTGCCCATGGCAGGAAAGATGGAGACATGTGACCCCCGCCCAGCTGTGCCAGGGCTGCCTCTGAACACTGAGGAGGGAGCACGTGTGAAAGCCCCTTGTAACCTCCGTGCAGATGTGACAGTAGGACCCGCACCAGCAGCAGCAGTGCTAGCTGTTTGTTTCCAGAGCCAGCTGAGTCACTTTTCCAAACCACAATTCTTCCTGGAGCAGCATCAATTGACTTGGCCTTTGGCTGATATTGAGTTGGGACTCTGGGAATACTACAGACTATTTTCCAAAATTTGCATAAAATTGCAAATTTAGGCTAAATGGGAGGGGGAAAGATGCTGTAAAAATTAATTGAACCAAAGGGAATTGTCTCTAGTCAAATTGCCAACTCCCCCTCCCAACTGCCCCCAAAACACTCATAATATTTGATATGAAAGTAATCGGGTGACAAATAGCTGCATTAAAAGGAACCAATTCTTCCAATACAGTTGAGGATGCTGCTAAGTAGATTTTAAAAGCGACTGGAGTCAAACGGAACTTGAAGAGGAGACAGAACATAACTGTTAAGTGGCGCATAAGTAGAACTGACAATTTTAGTGGTTTGGAGAAAATGGTTAGGAAATTGGGACTGGAAGGTGTCTTAGCACAGTAGGTGCCTGTTTTCAGAGCTCTCTGTTTTCTTGAACAGAAGCTTGCTCCCGTATCTGGGGTGGGGGGTTAGGGGTGGTGGTGGGGAGGGTGGTGGTGGGGAGATGGGGCCAGGGGGAGGAAAGATGGGTCATAGGTGAACAACCTCTTGAGGATTGGCCTTGGAAATTCCACGGGAGGAGAGAAAAAAGACCCAAGGAGAGCTTGGCAGGTGGGAGGAGGTTGGAGCAGAGATAGCAAGTCTGGGCAATAGAAAAAGGGAGGCAAAGGGGAAGGGGAAGCCAAGAAAACATTTTTCAATGCTTTGTCTGAGGCAGAGGCAGCCCTGAGCACAGCTGTGAGGAGGTCACATGTCCCAGTCTTTCTTGCTATCGGCAACCGGAGATTTGCTGCCACCCTGCTCTTCCCCACTTGCTCAGTCCTAATTTTCCCAGATCACTTTCATTGCCTTAGGTATTTGCTCTTTGAAAGGTAAAAATATAGCAAGTCTGACAAAGGAATGCACTGAGGGATGGGGGTGAGGATTGCATATTTAAAGGAATTCTTGGAAACATTCCTTTCTTTCAAAGTACGAAGCATGTATTTTAAAAGGCGGTCTCTGTAAAGTCTGCCTTAATTCCAGGGAGCGGCTGAAACAGGGAATTTCTGATATTGCTAATAGACCTATAGTGGTAGCAAACACATTTCCATGGCTCTCAAATTATAATTAAGTCGAGAAAGGGAAGAACTGATTTAAAAAAAACCAAAACAGTTTATTGATTTTTAGAGAGAGAGAGGAAGGGAGAAGGAGAAACATCTATGTGAGAGGGTAACATGGATGGGCTGTCTCCTGCATGCCCCTTACAGGGGATCCAGCCCGCAGCCCAGGCATGTGCCCTTGACCCGGAATCGAACCAGCACCTTTTGGTGCATGGGATGATGCCCAACCAACTGAGCCACACCAGCCAGGGCAGAGCTGAATTTTACACTTTATCTGTTACAGGCCTGGAATTGTGCTAAGTGCTTTTTTACATATATAGGCTCTTCATTCCATTTTACAGATAGGGAGCTGGAGGTCAAGTTCAGAGAGGCTGGTACCCTGCCTGTGGCAGATGGCAATGATCAAAGGTGACTGCAGCAATATCTTCCATATGACATGTTCTTGTAGAGTAGAGGTCAGCGACCTTTTCTATCAAGAGCCATACATATTTTAGGCTTTGTGAACCAGGCCATCTGTGTCCCAAACACTTAGCTCTGCCATTATGGTAGAGATGTATATAAATGAACAGACTGGCCGTCTCGAAGAGGTGAGCCAGATTTCACAGGAGAGCCGTTTGCTAAGCCTGCTCTAGAACGTCGCTACTTCCTGTCAAGAGGTGGAGTCTAATTCCCCTCTCCTTGAACTTGGGGAAATATGTGATTTGCCTGGGACCAAGAGAGTGTGAAGGAAGTGACACTGCATGATGTCTGAGGCTAAAAGGTGATGCAATGTCTACCTTACTCCCTGCCTGGAGCCCTGAGCCACCACAGAAGCAGTCCAGTTGTCCTGAGGCCCCATGCTGTAAGCAAGCCATGCTAGCTATGTGCAAAGACGGAGAAGCGCTGAGGCTGTAAGAGGGGAGATGCTCAGCCAGCCCCCAGTTTTAGCTCTTCCCCTGACTGCAAGCCCCGGAGAGATGCTGAGCCACAATCAGCCAGCGGAAGCTCCTCCAAAATCCTGCCCTATAGACACGGAGGAATAATACGATGATTGCTGTTGTTTAAAGACACACAGAACATTGCTTCCAAACTAGTGTGTGGCAGATATGGGATCCAAACCGAGGCTGGCCTGACCTCAACCTCTTTCTTTACATGATTGCTTCCAGCAGAGGCTGTGTGTGTGTGTGTGTGTGTGTGTGTGTGTGTGTGTGTGTTTAAACTGTGCTAAAATATACCTAACAAAATGTACCGTGTTAATTATTTTCAAATGTACAGTTCAATAAGTAGATTTACATTGTTGTGCAACCAATCCCGAGGCAAATCACACAAATCTGACTCCAGCCTCTGGCACCACCATTCTCCTTTCTGTCTCATGAATTGGATGACTCTAGGTCCCTTGTGCGGGTGTCCTTTTTGTGATTGGCTCATTGCACTTAGTGTGTGTGTGTGTGTGTGTGTGTGTGTGTGTGTGTGTTTCTATGTTTCTGTATCTTAAGCCCGTGTTGGTTAGTGAGCCTGACCAGTGAGTAAGCAAAGGTTTGTCAAGGAAAAATGTCAGAGCTTCCAGGTCCTGTAAGTCACCGATGCCGCAGGTCCCAGGAAGGACCTTGCACTCACTCTCACAATGACAATTCACAGTGTCCTGCCTCGAAAGGGCTTTGAAGAAAAGGGAACCCATGAATCAAGAAGAAGATAAGGCTGTTTGATTTGTTTCAACTTGTGGGCTGTTTGACTTCCCTCTCAGAGCCGTGCCTCGAGAATGAAATCATTTGCTCTCACACGGCCCTTGCAAAGAGCATCCAACACAAACACTCACTGTCTGCTTCTTTCTTTCCTCTGTGTCCAGGGTGTGCACTGACTTGGTGGGATTTCTGTGACTGGCTGTGAATTATGTATCGAGCCAAAAATCCTGCAGGGAATCAGCTAACATGCTCCTACTTGCTTACGCAGACGAAGATGGAGCCTTTGGGAGTTTTCCTTGACCTTCTTTGCCTTCCCTTGTGCCTAACCTAAGACCAAAAGGCCGAGGTCACACTTTTATTTTTTAAATATATTTTTATTGATTCCAGAGAGGGAGCGGGATAGAGAAATAGAAACATCAGTGATGAGTGGTCTCTGAGTCTGTGCCCCGTCTGTAACACGGCATGCTAACTGCGCTTCTGTGATAGAGCTGTTGAAAGGTTAAGTGAAATAATGCATGTCCTAGTGCAGGACCCAGAACAAAGGAAATGCTTAGTGGTATTATTACTAATTGTCATTAATTGCAGTTCATAGCTATTATTTACACCATCTTTGATATTCACCATCTCCTATTTCCAGGCTTCACATATATAAGGGATCCAATAACATGTTCAACCCACGTTAAGTTCTGCTAAAAACATCTCTTGTTGAAGTTCTTCAAGGCTCTGCGAACAGGGCAAGTCCCCTATCACAGGAGGCCCTTTCTCTGTGCTGCCCAGCTGATGGAACTTTTCCCAGCAGCAGGAGGCATGGCCCGACCTCAGCGAGGATGCTCCCCTCCCCCCTGGCTGCCTGCTCCCCTGCCCCCTGGCTGCCTGCATTCCCTGACCCGGCTGGTCAGACCTGGTATTTTTCCTCCCGCCTCCTGGGCAGCTTCCATATCACCCAGACAGCTGCTGCCACATCCCATTGCCTCAGCAGCGGAAGTAAGGCGCATTTAGGACCTTTCCGGGTGAGTGACAGCATTTGAGATGAGATGAGTAAAAAGCCAGTGCTGAGGGAAAACCACACTTCCCCCAGGCGCCTCTGCTCCACCTTCCTCGTGACACAGAGAACGAGTCTGACCGATGTTAGTCCCTGCCTTCGGGTCTGACAGCCTCTTTGGGAGACAGTGGGCGCTGGTGATGTGGGTGTGAACTGTCCCTTTGTGAGGGTGGCTGTGAGACACCCTGCCACTGAGTGAGCCTGCATGCAACTGGCCACTTTGTCCTTGGCTGTGCCACCGAGCATGCCAGCGCTCTGTGCACATCACGGGGGTGTCTGTTCCAGGGGCGGAGGAGGTATTATTCCAGTTCACCCATGGGTGCTGCAGGGATTTTCCTCAGCCACCACATGACGACTGAGTGAGAGCATTCCAGGAAACCAGAAGGGCTGCTCGAGCCTCTGGAATGTCAACGGAAACTGCTTGGCAAGGCTGCCGGCCCTTTTCTGCTGTGTCATTTTCTCTGAGCTGTGCTCCCTTTTGTGGCGGCATGCTCACTTCCCGCCGAGTCCCACAGACTTTAACCTTTACCTTCCTTACAAGGGAGCGCCTATTTTTTTCCCCTCCACGGAAACTTTAATTTTTTAAGATTCAAGATGTCCCCAAAGGTCATGATAAAGACTATTTACAAGAACAGGGGAAACTCACAGATGAAGAATACCCACTCCCTTTTAATTCAAATATATTCTGTTTAACTAACAGGAGGAACTGGTTGTATTGCATCTGATTTAGGCCATATGCACCCAAGGGTACTGGTCATGGACTCAATGTTTGTGTCCCCACAAAATCCATATGTTGAAGCCCCAACTCCCAGTGTGATGTTGTTTGAAGATGGGGCCTTTGGGAGGTGAGTAGGTTCAGATGAGGTCATGAGGGTGGGGTCCCCATGATGGGATTAGTGCCCTTACAAGAAGAGACACCAGATCTCTCTGATTCTGTCTCTCTGTCTCTTTCTCCCATTGTAGAAAGGCCACGTGAGAACATAGTGAGAAGGCAGCCATCTGCAACTGAAGACAAAGACAAAAGCTCTCACCAGACATCTAACCTGCTGGCACTTAGATCTTGGACTTCCCAGCCTCCAGAATTGTGAGAAATAAATGTCTGTTTTTTAAGCCACCCAGTCGCTGGTATTTTGTTACAGCAGCTCAAGCAGACTAGGCAATACTTCAGGAGCAAAAGAAACTAAACTCCAAGAAATAGAGCACAAAGACCCAGGCAGCTGTCACAGGGTACTCTTCCCTGCCCTAAAAGACAAAGTAATGATTTCCCACAGAAGCTTCCAGAAGCAAAGCCTAGCCACTACACACTGAATATGCAAAAAGGAAGATCCATGGCTGTGAGCCCTTGAATCTGCCAGTGCCTGCCTCACAGAGCCTGGCCCTCTCCCTCAGCGGGTTTCATGGCAGCGATTTATACCTCCTACTTCCTGAAGGACATAGCTTTTCATTCTCTTCACTCACAGCAATCCACATGTAACCCCACAGCAATGCTTCGAGGGCATTAACCAGGTGTTACTATGATTGTGTCCTCTGCACTGTAGGGGCCACACCTTGGCCTATGAGCTTTTCAAAAGGATAAGATATCTGAGTCTTGGAAAAGAGTCACTGTCATTAAGCCATGAATAAATCTGCAAAATCAAAACTAATAAAAATTTAATTAAATGCTGTTATAAAGTAACATTATGTCAGCATCACTTACTGTTAAACTATTAACAAAGTTCCATTACATTTTTATTTTATTTTTAAATATATCTTTATTGATTTCAGAGAGGAAGGGAGAGGGAAAGAGAGAGAGAAACATCAATGATGAGAGAGAATCATTGATTGGCTGCCTCCTGCACGTCCCCTCCTGGGAATCAAGCCCACAACCCAGGCATGGACCCTTGACAGGAATCTAACCTGTGACCTGTCAGTCTGCAGTCTGATGCTCTATCCACTGAACCAAACCAGCTAGGGCTCCATTACATTAAAAAAAAATGTTTTTATTGATTTTTAGAGAGAGAGGTAGTGAGAGGGATAGAGAGATAGAAACAGTGATAAGAGAGAAACATCATGGATTGGTTGCCTCCTGCACACCCCCTACTGGGGATCAAGCCTGCAACCTGGGCATGTGCCCTGACCAGGAATAGAACCTGCGACCTCTTGGTTCATGGATTGATGCTCAACCACTGAGCCACACCTGACAGGCTAAAAATACGTTGTGGATTAAAAAAAATATTTTTTTCATTTTGTGAGGGATTCCTATATAGGTATGATTACCAAGGAATCACAGCTGATCAAACTGAATAAATTTTGCATATGTAAATTTAATTATAGACAAAAAAATGATAAAAAATCTTTAAAAATATTTACAGAAAACACATTCATTTAATGGGGATGTGGATCACTATAATATGTGATTATAGTGATAATCACATATTATAGGGTGGATTTTCTAAAGGAAGCAGAGCCTAGGGCCTCGGATGTTCCTAAATCGCATGATTAACCCTCCCCGCGCCCCCCCCCCCCCCCGCCCCCGCCACACACACCTTCAATGCAGGATGAGGAAGTCACACACAGAGGAAATGATTTGCCCAAAGCGAGCCAATAAGTACGGAGGTGAAACTCAGAACCTCGCCTCCATGGCAACAGTGCTGCTTCTGTTCAGAGTCCTCAGGGAACTGTCTCCACTAGTACCTACATCCCCTTCTTGGATCACCTAGACCTGTGGTCGGCAAACTGCGGCTCGCCAGCCACATGCGGCTCTTTGTCCCCTTGAGTGTGGCTCTTCCACAAAATACCACGGCCTGGGCGAGTCTATTTTGAAGAAGTGGCATTAGAAGAAGTTTAAGTTTAAAAAATTTGGCTCTCAAAAGAAATTTCAATCGTTGTACTGTTGATATTTGGCTCTGTTGACTAATGAGTTTGCCAACCACTGACCTAGACCAGTGACCCTTGCTGTAGACACACATTCTGGAGTATGTTCACTTATTTTTGCTCCATTGTAATTATCCACAACTCACCAGCCATTCCCTCACTTATCTTGTGAGACTGTGCCCAAAAGCATTTGGTCCTATATGTAAACCTGGAGATTTCATTATGTGCCATCTCCTTTAGACAGTTGATCACAAACTGAAGTAAGGGCACTTTTAGCCCTATCAGGAAACATAGGTACTGTAGACTGAAAAGGAGGGTAGTACAGTGGATAATTTCAAGGGTTAAACTCAGACTTGGGTTTGGAATTCTATGACCTTGAGCTAGGAATTTCTCCATGCCTTGGTTTCCTCCTTTATAAATAAGCTGAAAATAAGAATCCCTCATGAGTTGCTGTGAGGTTTTAATGAGCGAATGTATGTACTTTGCTTGCTATAGTTACAAGCATAAGAGCTCATCAAATGTTAGCTCATGGTATTATTACTAACTATCAATAGTATAGGTCTTTGTCCAGGACCTAAAAAGCACACTAAAGAGAGAGACTGGTGGAAATACGAAAGTTATAGCCCCTATTGAGGTGCATATGGCAATATGTGGTAGCCTGGGTTTTCCGAGAGGCTGTGTGGAGCAGACCTCCTGCAAGCCTTCCCGAAACATGTAGTATGAGTTATGTTTAACCACTGAGATTTGGGAGTTGTTTGTTGTTGTAGCAAACCTTAACCTAGTTAATGTAACCTTTGACCTAGCAACTGTACTTCAGAGGTTAGTCTTGAAGACATACTGGATAAAATGAGATGCATACAAAATCATTTAGTAAAGCATTGCTTGAAACAGCAAAATATTGAAACAGCAAAAAACAGCAAACAATCTAAACGTGTGGCAAAGAGAAAATTGGGTAAGTGATTTGTAATATATCCATATAGTGGAATACTATGTAGTTGTAAAACATAACCAGGAAATTCTCTAGGGAAATGTGGAAATAGTACCAAGACATTGTTAAGCAGAAAAAAAACCAAGTTGTACAATATTGTATACAGTGAACTATCCTTGGTGTAACAAAGGAGAAAACACATATTCATAATGCTTAACTATGCCACAAATATGTATCTATACAGAAGAAAGAAAATTGATAATGTTAAGGGAAGTGGAAACTGGGCATGGAGTCAATGCATTTTTCCTCCTGTATTTTGATTTTTGAGCGATGTGAATATTTTTTCTTATTAATAAATAAAATAGATACTAAAAATAAATAAAATTCTTTGCTGGCTATTTATTACCCATAGAAACCTTGATAACGTATCTCCATTCCCACTTCATGTCTGGCCATTTTTCCCTTTGCGCTCAATGTTTCAGCCACATCTGATTCCCGGAGGTGACAAGTGGTTTTCCTCCCTCCGCCTTCGAGCTGGCTTTGTTCACCCTAGTGAGATGCACCTCCTTTCCTCTCTGCCTTCTGTATGTCTTTCAAGACCTAGACATCTTCCCCGAGGCCTCTTTCTGGTCCACCCAGGCAGAGTTTCTAGACTGACTTCTATGGTCACATAGCTCCTTTTATATACTCCTACTGTTGAATTTTTATTATATTAAATTTTAATTCTCTCTTTGCATAAATGCTGCCTCTTCTGGATAGTAAGACTAGGTCGGGTTCATCTTCCCATCCCCATGGCCTGGTATAGGGCATGGCATAGTGTAGGCATTTAATAACTTTACCCATTAATTTTTCTTAAATAAGTAGATTACTAACAATGCAGTAATAAAATGTTATGTTTGGAAACAGAGTTAAAACTGCTGCATATGCCTGGCCGATGTGGTTCAGTGGTTGAGCACCGACCCATAAACTAAGAGGTGCCAGGTTTGATTCCAGGTCAGGGCACATACCTAGTTGTGGGCTTGATCCCCAGTAGGGGGTATGCAGGAAGCAGCTGATCAATGTCTCTCTTTCATGGATGTTTCTATGTCTCTATCCTTCTCCCTTCCCCTCTCTCTAACAATAAGAACAATAAGAAAATACATTAAAAAAACAAAAACAAAAAACCTATTGCAGAAAGTTATGCTACACAACAATAGAACCAATTACAGTGGGCTGATGTGGTGTGATCATGTGCTAATCATTCCCCCAAGCATTGTTTAGGAGTGGTGACTCTTGGATTTAAATATGTAGACTATAGTTGTAGATACATAATATTTATTTATGTCAGCGAAATTACTACAGTGTTTTTTCCAACATATGGCCTACTCACAAAAATTAGTTAAAAATGACAGTGAATTTATAACAAAAAAACCTGTTAATATAATTATAAGCAAATCTTGGTTAAAAGCATTTTAAAATTAACTGGGTGTTAATTTTCACATATGACATACAGACCAGAAATTTTGTCTGTTAAATCTGAAGTCAGTCAAATCAAGGTCTGAAAACTTGAGGGTTTACTGTGTCTCCTCACGGGCACTGGTTCAACGAACCTTAAGCTCAACAGAGTTGTATCTGGTGGACTTCTATTTTCACCTAAGGATGCATGTTGGTTAAAACTAGGAAATACCTAAAACTCCACAAAAAATTTCTCCAAAACATTTCAGATCCACTGTGGGGAAGCATGGGACTTGGTTGGAAGGTCTGTAAGGTGGAATCTAGAAAGGTCGGGGGCCACTGGGGGTCCTTGCCGAAGGCGGCAGCCCCTGTCTTGACTTTTGCAAACAAGTTTGACCCCCCCGGGCGTTTTACTAGGATCTTTATGCTTAGACTTCAAAATGTCCTTGTTTGAAAGACACTACAGATACAGGTACTTTCTCAAGGATGCTTACTCTGCTGATTGTATCTAAAGGTTAATTTTAGTTCAAGCTGTTGTAACAATAAAAGCCTAAGGAGGTAGGCAATTGGGGCTATTTACTCCTAAAGCAAACTAGCCCCTTAGCCTCTCTTTCACAGAAATATGTGTCAGAGTAATCATTCATTCGTCGTTCAGGGTCTGCCAGTCAGCCCTGGCAATCTACAAAGCTTTTGGACTGGTATTTGATTTTACATTTCATTGATAATATTATTGTAAAAATGCTTTGGTTTTTTTCCTCAGTGAAACCAAACAAATGTCATAATGTATGTCCTTCCTAATTAACGCAGTCATGGCTTCAACAAAACTATTGTATATGTAGCTGTGGTGATATTTAAATCTGTAAGCATCTTAGTGGAACATGAAATACATGCAGGATCAACATGAAGTTGATTTTATAGTTCATTTGACTGGGCATGGTGGATAATTTAAGAGAGTGTGATTCCCAGGTTCATACTCCAAATCACAGCAGTAAGTGATTTCAGCAGTTGTCTAGATTATGGTGTGTCCTAAAATTAACATGAAGGTCAGACTATCATTTTATTTTATTTATTTACTAGAGGCCCGGTACACAGATTCATGCACTGGTGGGGTCCCTCGGCCTGGCCTGTGGGGATCAGGCTGAAACTGGCTCTCTGACATCCCCAAGGGGTCCTGGATTGCGAGAGGGTGGTTCTCGGGTGACGCACCTCAGAATCAGGCTCCCTCCTCTCTCATTCCGGGTGCGTCACCCAAGAACAGCAGCTGCCAAGTCACCACAGCTGCCAAGTCACTGCACCTCGGCAGCTCCTGCATTGAGCTTCTGACCCCTGGTGGTCACTGCGCATCATAGCTACCGGTCGAACGGTTGAATGGTCAGGCGGTCGCTTAGGCTTTTATATATATAGATTTATTTTTGCTTTCAGACTATCATTTAAAGGTCATTTTCTGAATTTGGGACTCAAGTACAAAAGGGGCTTTGCTATCACTATTAAATTAGCCTCAAAGACTGCTAATTAGACTACAGTCCTTAAAAGCTGCCTTCTTAGGCAGCTTAATCAGTTCAGTTATTCTTTTAAAGTAAGAACTTTGTTTACATTGAAAACTTCCACTAGATTGCTAAAAATAATAAAAACAAACATATAGACATTACACTCTTAAAAAAACAAACAAAAGAAAATAAATCAGTGATTCAATGGGCAGATTTTCCTTTACAGCTTGCCTTTGATTTATAAATTCCTATTTCCTGTCCCAGGGAGGGTAGTAAAAGCTAGTTTATGGTGCTTTAACTGCAAACTGTCTTTGGGTTATGCTAATTTGTTGCTAGGTACTCAAGGCTGCTTATTCAGCACAAACTACTAGTTTTTGGCTACAGAAAGCTGCTCTCTGGATATCTGTGGTTGTTGTCACTTTAGTTCTCTTAATTCAAAACCTTCCATATTCTTGATAAGTGTTGACAAATGGCACACTCAGGAACACAGTGAATTTATAATCGACTTCATAAAAAACATTATTAATATTGATGAAATCAGTCTTTATCTAATACTTTGTTGGATTAGCCTGAAAACCTTTCCTCTTCTCCTCACTAACCCCCCCCCCTCCCCACCCCCCAGGACTGGAAGAGCAGGTGAGGGGACATTCCATCTGATGGAAACACCCCCAGTTTGGGTTGTGATTGGCTCCTGGCACTGTTCACCTGGGAGACTGCTCCTGGATCCATGTAGAGGTCATGGTTCCCAGCGAGGTGATCAGGAACTCTATTCCCTCTAAGTTCTTTCAAAGTGGAGAAGCAACTGTTTATGTTGCTTGTTTGTCTATGGCTTTGCCCCAACTGAAACTGACTTCAGTGGTACTATGATATAACCCTAGAGGAATGATCATTTGTTTGCCAGATCTTCGGACGCTGAAAAAAGGAGAGATGCAGGGAAGTCAGCAGAGAAAGAGGAAAGGTAAAGAAGAGAACAAGAGTTTATTGAGCACTTACTGTATGCTGTTTACTGTGTTAAATCAGCTTGTTTAGCCTTAAGAAATAGAGATCTCCATTTTATTGGTGAGGGCACCAAGGCAAATAGTGGTTACTTGCCAAAACTATAAGTGGTTACTTGCCAAACTAATGGTTGGCTTTCTGTTGCCTGATGGGCCCCCAATCCTGATTCCATGCCTTCTATTGCACCTGTAGAAACAGAGGAGTGCAGCTGGGATACAGGAGGAGGAGAGGGAAGGGAGGAAGGGAAAAAAGAAAAACTAAACAAAGAAAAACCGAGAGAGCTCTGAAATGCTGCCAATAGTTAGTATTCCAGGTCAGTTCTATCTGAGGTGAGGGTCATCCTAAGCAAGACCACAAACTAGGCATACCTTGCGTCTGGGTCACATTGCCCCATCTTTGCCATTTCGGGAGGGTCCTAGTTTTAAGAAGCTGTTTGGTAAATTCTCAACTTAAATTCTCATCCCTCAGAGACATTGCTATGTAATAGGAACATTTTGCCAAAAGTATAATGACAATTTTCTGCAAAATACATTTGAGAAGGGAACACTTATTTGCTTAGTAGGATGATCCAGCTTCCAGGTTAGCCTTGTAAGCAGAAAGTCTGTTCGTTTTGTTTTTGTTTTGTTTTGTTTTAAGTTGCAGAGACAACTCTCTCCAGTCTTGCTTTCAGTTTCTACAATATTGCATTTTTAGATTCCTGACCCTCCTTCACATTTCACTCTGGGTTTTGGAATGGGGAGGAATTCCTTCCCTATCTGTAGCAATCTGGCTTGAAGGCCTGTAAAGAGGTTTTGTTTTAATTTCAATAGTAACTAGTGGAAACTTCATTCCAAATTTATTACTAGAAATAGGCCCACCAGCTATCTATTTGTTAATGGGTTTACCACAGTCTAACTTGACAAATGAACATATAGCTTTGCTTAAAAAGTAGAAAGACAGTGACAAAAATAGAATTCACCTGGGGAGGAAATGACATCAATACATTTAGAATACTTTTTAAATGTTAAAACCATTTGGGGTTGCTATAGACCGAATAGTTGTGTTTACCAAAATTAATATGTTGACATTGTAACCTCCAGGGTGATGGTATTAGGAGGTGGGGCTTTGGGGAGGTGAATAGGCCGTAAGGATAAAGCCTTCATGAATGAAATCAGTGTCCTTATCAAAGAGACCCCAGAGAGCTCCTGTCTACCTTCCACATGTGAGGGCACAGCGAGAAGTCAGTAGTCTGCAACCCAGAAGAGGGTCTTCACCAGACATACATTCTGCCATTGACCAAATCTTAAACTTCCAGCCTCCACCATTGTGAGAAATAGATGTATGGCAATTTGTTAGAGCAGCCTAAATAGACTAAGGCAAGGGTATTTTGGGATTCATCCCATGTCATATGGAAAATAGAATTGAAGCAAAGCAAATGAGTATCCCACTCCTCAACACACATGTAAAGTTAGATCAGAGCTTTGCAACAGAAAAGCAGCTCTACTTTTACAGGTTTACAATACAGCTGTGGATTTTGAAAATGGGGACAAAAATTGCATCAAGTTTTTACTTGATTTATTTTTCCCCATATTTGAGGATTTGTTGCAATTCCTGGGTCTGAGGCCATGAGGTCATCAAAAACACCACCTTGGATGTGACAACAGTCCCGAGTCCCCTGCTTTGATGGCTCATGGACCATGATCAGGGAGAAATAAGACACTTAAAAAATATCTAAATGAAATGGAGTGACAAGAAGATAAAGAAAAACAGAAGCTTCACATGCCAGGGGAGCTTTTGTTTATGAAATCACAGCTGTTCACAGAGGTTTTACTGTTGACGCTCACCCGTTCACCTCTAGTGCTAACTGAAACCCCCAGTGTCCCCACCGAGAGGCCATGGGGGGCGGTGGGGGGAGGCTGGGGGTTTGGACAAGGGCTAAAGCCAAACTTCATTCCCTCATATGGGCTTTGAAAAGAACTTGATGTCATTTTGGAATCTGGCCTACCTACCAGGTAGGAACAAATCACCTTTGAGGCAAGTCTCATCACGGAACACACCTTGGATATCAGCTGCAAAGCCTGTCATTAGCCTCCATTGCCTCATCTTGCCCTTTCAGACTTGCCGCCTCCCTGCCCGAATGCTCCCACTCCCCTCATGTCTGAACTCATCTCCTCATATGCTGGATAAAGAGCTTCTGGTTGGGGCTGGGCCCTCCCTCCCTGGAAATAGCTGCCTTCGGAATATCAGAGAAATTCTAATCAGGCGTGACTCAGCTCTTCCGTGACCTCTGTTTTCATTTTTCCTCAATTAGGCTGCTGCACTGGTCTTACTTGTGGAAATGTGTGTCCCTCCCTCCACCTCCTCCCTCCTCGCTCAATTTCAAGAGGAAAAATCCCTTTTAAGAGGAATATTTAGAATTCTTGCCCTGGGATGGTTTTTCTCTCCCTCGCCATTGCCCTTACCAGCTCCCCTTCCCCTCAATTTGCTGTCTGGATGTTTCTCCCTTACACCAGTGTTCTCAGAGTTTGGGCTTATCAGTCTAAAATTAGATTCCAGATTTCTTCACTGTTATCGATAAAACTTTGCAGTTCTTTCTTTCCAACTTGTTTTTCCCCATTCAAATATTTCTTTACTTCAAACTAAGTAAAACATCGATACGTGTTTCTTTTTAAGTATAATTTTAAGTCTTTAAAATGTGGAAGGACAGTTCACTTTAATCTTACCATTAATGTGATACAGGCCTTTTCTTTCTGCTGAATTTAAAAGCTTATGAGAAGCTGCAAAATGCTGGAGGGGGCACCCCTGCTTCAGAGGAAGAGGAGAAATAAAACTGCAAGCAAAATTACTTGGTAGGAAGGAGCAAATGGAATCTGTTGATTTTCTCTTATGACTTTGACAATTGTTTTATTTTTTAAAAGAGAACAGAAAAGGAAAAGATAAAGCACCTAAAATAGTAATGCTATTTTCAGAGTTCTAGGATAATCCAGAACAGGGTCATTTTTGAAGAAAAAGAAATAGGTTTCATTTCTGGCAGTGGATCCGGCCACTGATTTGCATATTCCTTGACATGATAAGTTGTATGACGATGCCTTGAGTTCATTCCACAGATGGAAAACAGCAAGTACAGGAATTAGCTAAATATTCACAGGGACTACCATCTGAGGTTTGATTTGGAATCAAGAGAGCGTCCGACACACATTTCACTGAGCATGCTTGTCAAAAATCTCACATTCCAGATGCACCAAGAATGCATGCATTGAGCACACACACACCCCGGCCGACAACTGCATCCCAGGCGGCCCCTGCAACATATATGTTCTAACACAGTTACAACAGAGCATGCTCCAAAGCCTTCAACAGCCCTCAGCCAATCAGCTGCCAAAAAGATGCTCAAGCAGCAGTTGAAGTGGGCCTGGCCTCTGGTATCCAAGGCCACTCCAGAGAACTTCCTGTGACTCAGAGGAGGTGATGAGGAGGCTGTCAAAAAAGCCCCCAACAGTCAGCCTGCTTCCTGCCCTCACTATTCCTTACTCTCATCTTTCTCTGGAGACCATATACCTGTTTTAGGGGTTCAGATAGGCCACGCTACCTAGTAGTAACAGTAGTTACTAGCAAAATAATGAACAGAACAATGGTTATAGCTGAAGCATCGTTTTTACATTATCGAATGTTCTCTTAGCTTTCTACAAAATTTATTTTGTTTTCCTGTCCTTTTTGTTGTAAGTGGAATACCGTGCTTAAGCCAAGCAGGCAATGTAAAGCTCCGACTTCAAGGCCATTTCTTGATAAAACATCAAACAGCCCAGAATGGACCAACTGCTATCTGGAATTCTACAGATAATGAACTGAAACGGGGAGCCTGCTTGCGTGGGAGTCTCTGCCCGCAAGGTCTTTCTCATGGGCCTGCTTGCTTTTGTTGCCACTTCTATGTTTTGTCGGGCGCGGAGAGGTTTGGAAAGCCTCTCAATACAATTGCATGTTACCGAGCACGGGCAAGGTGCATTCCTGCTTAGCCTCGCAGAGGCCCGAAACACGCCCCGTGGCCGCAGGGGCTCCTGGAGGCGACATCATTGTGGTCCTCCCTCTCGACCGGGAAGCACCACTGTCGGCACCTGCTCCCGGTCCCTGCCTTGCCTTAGAGGAGCAGCATGCTTTCTGCCAGGCGTGTCAGAAATATCGCCTTTGAAACGTCGTTTTGGAAAAAAGAAATGCGATGGTACTAAATCTACAGAAGGCAGAGTCCCCCACTAGGGACTTGCCAGCCCAATGGGTATGTTACTGAGCCCCTTTCTCATCCTCAACGTTGGCACTCCAGCCCTCCCAACCCTTTATTTGAGTCAAGCGGATGGTCTCACCACTCCAACCCCCTTGCATTTTCCCACTCCCCACCTCCATGCATTGCCCATTCATCAAGCCACATCGCCCTTTAAACGTGAAGACTCACCTTAAACCCCACCACCTCTTCCAAGGAGCCTCCCCTCCGAAGCATGACCGACAAACTCCCAATAGATGAGAACACACACATCCCAAAACAAACACAGAAACTCACAAAAAGAGAAAATTACACATTCTCTACTTTCAGATATATGCGTCTATGAGGGCCAGGGAATCAACTTTATGCCAATAACCAATTAACCATTTCAAACAATGAGGTATTTTTAATCGTCTTGGGGGTTACTCAGCAAAATGCTGCTACGTGTCTTCTCTTCCCCAATGATTCTCCTCTTTCTTTAAATCCCTCTTCCTTTTCTTCTCAGCTTCTTGAATGCATAACTAATGGGGACTGCCACTTGCCCGATATGGATGATATGGAAAACACTAGAGGAAGCTGGGCCTCGAAACCCGCCCTGGGTGGTGACTCACACAGCTCGGGAAGAACCTGCACTTGCGCCTGGCAAATGCCTTAGCCACTTGATTTTGTCATCAGGAAGCCTGGATGACTACGGGCTTATATATTCTTGGGCAAACATGTCTGCTACGTTGGCACAAGGGACCAAAACACTCTAGAGAAGGCTCTGCTGAAAGATTGGGGGCAAGGCTGCTGGTAAGACCCAATGTCCAGCCTCAAAGAAGGCCTTTGGAGAGCCACAGGATCCCTACAGAGCCCTGGATCTGAGGCAATCACATCAGAAAATACAAACAGATACGTTCGCTTGTAAATGCTGCCCTCTCGGGTCAGCGTTCATGCCACTTGTGGAGGGTGGAGAGACTTGTGGCAGAAAGTGATCAGAACGAGGAGAAACACAGATGGAATGGCAATAGCTGGCAATTAGAACATGGCACCAAACACCACTGCCACAGAAGCTTACTAGCTATAAAGCCACGCTATGCAACCTTGAAGCAAAACATTACTGATTTTGTGGTTGTAAAACATACCTTCAACTGCAGAACTCAGTTTTATGACACCTTGAATAAAAACAAAAAGTGGCAGTTATATAATGGACTCGAAATACCTTTTCCAGTCTTCTCTTAACAAACACATGCTTCAGATCTGGACTTTTTTTTTTTTCTGGCATTTTGATAATTTAACTAAACAAACGTTGACTTCAAGAACTAAGTAACTTTCAGTCTGTGATTAGACATCATAGGTGTCTTCATTTCCCCAGGAAAATCATTCAAGGGAGTTTTTCATGAAAATGATCTGACATGTTTCTGGGTGAAACAAAGACTAATCTGTCTGTCTGACTATTTCTGTACATAAATCACGCTGGATAATGGATTAATAAAACTTCCCACAATGGCCACCAGCGTCTAGTACTTCCTATTTATGACTGTGTATAGCGATCCTTTGATATAGGCTGGAGCAGGGTTTCTGTTGAAATATGTAACAGGTGGTTAAAACCATGGTGTGATCTGGCAACCCCCTTCTTTGGGGTGGTTGGGTTGCAGGCGTTTTCTGGTCTGAGTGTTGGGCAGTCCCACTCCCTGCAGGTCAGACAGAGAGAGGACTACTCGAGCATGCCAAATTTTTCAGGAAGCAAGTGCACATGACCCTTGTGCTTTTTGGGTGAATTCAAAGGTAAAAATACAAAACTAAGATAAATTAGACCTGCTTCAATGATTTGATTTAAAAAGTTTTCTTTTGTAAGTAATAGTTTTAAATAAACAATATTCCCCCAATTCTCTGTGATAGCCATGATCTGTAGGCTGAGCAAAAATGTCTACAGCTTTGTTTGGTTGACATCCCTGTTCTCTTTGAAGTTGGAGGAGTTTCAAATTAAAAATGGAAAAAAAAATTGGTAAACCAAATGGGCATCAGCATGAACACACTCTGATTTTAGCAGATTATGTTCACAAAAAAGACAAACTTGCTCTTTATCATAAATTTCAAGTTACCTGTTGAATTTCATGTTTCCTGCAGAACCAGTAGTGTCTGTCTGCTCTGTGTTTAACAAGGGACTCTTCAGGGGGAAAAGTATGTATACTATATGTATGTGTGCTTATTATAAATTTTGCTAATATGAATGATGTGTAGTACACAATCTACAAATAATAATAGAATATACAGTACTCTTTATTGCAAGTTCTATTAGAGCCAATTGACTCTCCCATAATGCTTCTGTTGATTTTGGCCAAACAGTTGTCTCCACAGCCAGCAAACCAACCATGATTTGACAAATTCATGCATTGAGTAGCGTCCCAACTGCTCTTTTCCCTATACATTTATTATCATTACATCTTTTATATGATCTATTGTTAAACTATTTTTTTACGTTCATATAAATTATTGTCATTAAATTAAAACTCTTTCAACTTCAACACTATGCAGATACTACCACCATGACCTATTTCAAGCTACCAGTTTGATGTCACTGAACATGGAGTTGAGAAGAGATAAGCAGTAGCAACACCATTGTATAGTATTTCATTATACAAGTACAGTAGATATAAACAACCTTAAGAGTATAGATAGCAGTAGTTAGATGATTATGATGTAAGGATTTTTAGGTATTTACTACCTTTGTTGTGTGTGTGTTTTTTTTTGTTTTTGTTAATCCTCACCTGAGGATATTTTTCCATTGATTTATAGAGAGAGTGGAAGGGAGAGAGAGAGAAACATGGATGTAAGAGAGACACATCAAAATTGGTTGCCTCCTGCACAAGCCCCGACCAGGGCTGGGGATTAAACCTGCAACTGAGATATGTGCCCTTGACTGGAATCGAACCCGGGACCCTTCAGTTTGCAGGCTGAGCCAAACTGGCTAGAGCTATTACCTTTGTTTTTAATATAACTTATTTAATTGTAAGTTTAAATGATTTAATTTGTAATAATGGCTGTGTTTAATAATGGACTCACAAAATTTCTGAAAATGTAACAACTAGCTCTCCCAACCTGGTCTGAACCAGGTCTAGCATAGCATTATCTTAACTGATGTTTCTTTCTACTCAGGCCCAGAAAAGAAAATCTTAAACTTCAAAATACTTTCTGAGTTATTCACAAAAAGGATTATAATTTAACTGAACAAGCTGAATGTGAGTAAGCTTAGCATTTACTATTACGTTGCTAGTAATTTCAAAACCTGTCTTATGCAAAAGTATATTGTACATAGGTCACCTTGGAAATAACAGTCATTGACAATCAACTAAGAACACAACCTAAACAGACTTGGCATCCTTTTGGTCAGGTGACTATGCCAAGAGGTATGAGTCATTGGCTTATTAAACAATGATCCTGTCTTTTGTAAACTGTAGAATCTTTATACAGGAAACCAGGTCAAAATATTGATTTTTTTCAGCCATATTTGTTTTTGTGTTTAACCATGTTGTCAGCAACAGTGAAAGGACCAGGCCCTCTAATCAGTGTGTAGAAATAGGCACTATGCAAGTAAAGCAAGAAAATCTAAACAAGTTCTTATAGGAGATGTGGGTGGTGATGGACCAGAGCCCAGGAATGCATTTGTTGGGTAAGAGGGAAAAGATAAGTTAAAAAACAAATAAAAGTCTGACTTTAGGACTCTAATTATAAAGATTATCTTAATAAAAACTTTAGTGATTCATTAGCTCCATATGAACTGTTCTTATTTTTTTAAAACTCAAATCAAGCTCTTTTTTTTTATAGTAGGACTAGAGGCCCAGTGCATGATTGAATCATGCACGTGTAGGGTCCCCTACACGCTTTCGCTTTTCGCGGTGGAGCTGGGTGCCTGTCCACTGGTGCCGGAGAGACAGGCACCCAGCTCCCCCACTTTTGATGGTCCGCGGCCCCCCTCAGTGGCAGCGGATCCGTGCCTCTCAATGGCCGGATAGGCCACCTCGAGTCCCGCCCCCCAGCCTCCCGCTGCCCAATCGTGGGCGTAGCAGAGTGATGCTAATTTACATGTTACTCTATTATTAGATAGGATAGGCCTTTATATTACAAGTAACTATGCTATAGTGAAAATAAAAAAGTAGCTAAATCTAGTTGGATAGCTAATATTAACATTTTACAAAAAATTATAGAATGAGGGACAATATGTGTTATCTTATAATAGGAATACTTTTTAAAAGTTTGAATATTTAAGAAATGATTAATGTTGATGCTGAAAAGTTACACACAGCACTGCTGACTTCCAGGACACACAATAGACATTATCTGGTGACTGGCTGACAGTGACATTGCCTGGAATTCAGTGTGAGCCATAACACATACACATATGTACTGTATATACACACAATGGATCCTACCCTCCCCACCCCACATTTAATTCTTCATAGTTTGCAGAAGTGTTTGAAAAATAGAAAAAAACACAAAAGAGAGAAAAGGAAAAGAAAACAAACTGTTCTTTCCTCAACTTGATATCTTTAGTGTAGTAAAATTCCCAATCTGTGGGTGATTCATGCAGACCATGTCCATTGTCTTCCTACAAGTCAGAGCCAATCACTAACCAGAAATGCTTTCTGCAGCAGTTCTCAAAATCCAAAGTTACTCCACCGTCTTTCCTACCACTCTCACCTAATGATTAATTTCAATGGATCTAAAATAATTCTTAGGAGAAAGGGTCAGGTTAAAGTGTGAATGACGAGGGCTCACTAAAACCCTCCAATGATACTTCATTGTTGTTGAAATACTAATCAAAATTTTAACCCTGGCCATCAAGGCCCAATGTGACATATCCCTGCTTATTTTCCTATTTATTCTACTTCATCTCACTTGACTTTCTCTTTTATTCAATACTAGAGGCCTGGTGCACAAATAAGGTCCCCTGGCCTGCTGGATCGGGCTGAAACCGGTTCTCCAACATTCCCCGAGGGAGCCCAGTTGCGAGAGGGCACAGGCCAGGCCAAGGGATCCCACTGGTGCATGATGGGGCCGGGGAAAGACATGGGAGGTTGGCCAGCCGGGGAGGGATTGTGGGAGGGCTCCAGGGCGTGGGCAGCCGGTCTTGCTCAGTCACAGTTGGCCAGACCCCAGCAGCAAGCTAACCTACTGGTCAGAGTGTATGCCCCCTGGTGGTCAGTGCACGTCATAGCGAGCGGTTCATCAGCCTTAGCATATCATTAACATATTACGCTTTGATTGGTTGAACAGCCGACCCGATGACTGAACACTTAGCATATTAGGCTTTTATTATATAGGATGCTTTAGTCACTTCTGTCTTCTTCCTGTTCTTTGCAATGCTAATGACTTTCTACCCCTGGCTATTGCACTTGCTGCTCCTTCTGGCTTAAGTATTCTTCCCTAACCTGCCAGTCTGCCTACAGCTAGCTCTTTCTCTTCTTTCAGATTTTACTTCAAATGTCACTTCCACGGAGAGTTCTTCCTTGATTACTGTATTTAGAGCAGCCTCAGCAATAACTCTCTAGACCAGCAGTGGGGAACCTTTTTCTGCCAAGGGCCAGTTGGATATTTATAACATAATTTGCACGCTATACAAAATTATCAACTTAAAAATTAGCCTGCTATATTTGGTCAAAGGTTTAATTAACTCAACCCTAATGTCTTGGCAGGGCCAGACCAAATGATTTTGTGGGCCTTGTACAGCCTGAAGGCTGGACATTCCCCACCCTTGCTCTAGACCATCTTTCTCTTTTATTTTTTATTATTTTCATAGCAGTCATCACTACATAGAATTATCTCACTGACTTATCATTTGGTTCCTTGTTTATATCTATTTCCTCATTAGAATTAAGCAGAGTGAGGGCAGAGACCTACCTGCTCTGCCTTGCTTGCTGCTGTAACTCCCCTGACTAGAACAGTGCCTGGCATAGAGTAAATATTTAATAAATATTATCATTACCAAGTATTTCTAGGTATCCTAAAAGAGGATTTTATTTATCCCAGCAAATGTACTTCAAACTTGTTACCTTCACTGTGAATATTGCTGACTAGAGTCCTCAGATTTCATTATAATGACCACTGTCTGTTTAACTCAGAGGCTAGTCTTCATGGAGTTGAACATTGAGGTGTGGAGTGAATATACATAAGTTACAGTAGTTAATTAGGTTTCAGGATTATAATATTGAAAAGGTACCTAAGAAGTATGTTTATCAACTAGTTGGAGACAGATAATGTCCTAAACGGACTTCAAGGAATATTAGCTAATTGATTTTATATCCAAATATCTCTAGAATCTACAGTTCTCACCTCTACTGTCCTAACCCTAAGCCAAATTATCATAGCCATGTTCACATGACGCTGTATGCTAAGAATTGAGAAAGAGGAGCTAAGAAAGAGCCATTCAGTTTTTAAAATCCTCCTCCCAGTGCATTCTTACACTGCAGCTGGAGTGATCTTTTCCAAAGCAAGTACAATTATATGATATCCCTCACTCTTTTAAATATGTTATATGGCTTTTTATAATTCTTAAGATAAAGACAAAAAAGTTCAACATGACTTGCAAAGCTCTTCATGATGTCACCCTTGGCAGAATAAGTATGGCTACAAGTTCCTCCCTTCAGCTGCCATAGAGAGTTGGGGGCTTATGTGCCTTCTTCTTGAATCCAAGCTCTCTGACTGCTTTGACCATTAAAATACAGTGGAAATGATTCTCTCCCAGCGTCTGTGCCCAGGCTTTATGAAACAGACAGCTTCTTCCTCTTGTCTGTTGGATCGTCCCTCTTGGAACCCTGAGATACGAGGTTAGAAGTTCTGAGATTGCTATGATGAAGAGGCCGGGTGCAGACGTTCTGATAAACCACATCAGCTGAGGGAAGAAGCTGGATGGCCTGGAGGAAACTGTTGATGAAAGCTGGGAGGGCAGGAAAAACTGACCTTGGAGATAGAAAGAAAATGCAACTTTTCTGATGTAGTGGCAGAAAGTTTGGCAACATTATGACCTGTAGTAACATGGAAAGTAGAAAATATACTTAGTGAATTCTTAGATTTTAGTGAGAAGATTTCCAGGCAGAATGATTAAAGTGCCAATTCGTTTTTTTTAAATAGTTGCATATAATAAAATGTAGATAAAGACAAGTTAAAGAAAAAAACTGCTCAGTTTTCAAACAATATGTAGAGAAAAATATAGAGCTAGTAATGGTCAGTTTAAAGAAAAAGGTAAAAAGGTTTCACATTTCTAGCCTTTTTAATGGCAAAAGTCTCTCAAAGTAAGAAGTTAATTGAGGGTGAAAATCATCATAAGGGTATGGCTGTAAGACCCTTTTATATGATTTTAGAAATATTTAAGTGTGTGCCTCATAAACTTATACAGAGACATGAGGGCTTCTAAGAATCCTAAGGGTATTGTTCTACAGCAGTCTGATTCTGAGTACAGGCCAAAGAAGGACCTGTATTGAGGAGAATTGTGTATGTGTGTTTTGACTAGTGGAGTAAAGTCTAATAAGATTCATAGGAAGTCCACAAAGATTTTAAGAGAAGTGTACTAGAGGATGCATTATCAGCTTGGACAAAAACGGGCAGTAGTTCAACGTGAAAGAGTTTTTAAAGGCCCCAATCTCCTATGGTCAGGAAATAGGCTGAGAAGATTATACAGCTGCAAATACCATTTCTTATGTTCTATGGACTGAATTGTGCTCCCTCCTCCCCATTCAAATGTTGAGGTCCTAACTAATTCCCAATGTTGGTATTTGGAGATGGGACCTTTGGGATGTGATGAAGTTTGATACGGTCATGAGAGTAGGACCCCCATGATGGGAATAGTGCCTTTATAAGAAGAGGAAGAGAAAGATATTGTTCTCTCCACATGTACACACCGAAGAAAGGCCATGCTAGCACACAGTGCAAGACAGGACGAGCGTTCTCACCACAACCTGACCGTGCTGGCACCCTGATCTCAGACTTCTAGTCTTCAGAATTGGGAGAAATAAATATCTGTTGTTTAAGCCACCCAGGCTATGGTAGTTTGTTATGATAGCCTGAGTTGACTAAGACATTATACAAACAGGACAACTCAGAAGGTGCAACCAAGAGTTTGGAGGGTGGAGACAAGAGTTGCAGAGAATCATTCCCAAGAAGTGGGACTGGGCCCTCTAGGTAAGGAACTGGCAACATATGAATTTCAGAATTGCTATGTACCAGTGATGGCTATGTGCCTCTTGTTCGTCTGCTCTTTGAATGAAAGTGCTCATTGCATCGATTTCACCTCTGTATCATTAGTCTGTGTGTGGAACAGATGCCTTTTCTTTTTAGTTCACAAATCTTCGTACTGAGAGAAACTGTACTAGGGAACTACATCAAAGGAACTTCATCAGCCCCTGGACCTTATTTAGAGGGTAAGAACCTGAATCTCAAACTTAAACTTCATGCCATAAAGAGAAGATTTTTGGAAGGCTTTAGAAGCAGTGAGTATATTTTGCTTTACAGAAGAACCCAAATAATTTGTGTACAGAGGGTGAACCATAGCTGACTAAAAATGGAAACTGTTAAATTAATTGAAACTGTTCCAATTTCAATTAATTTAAACAACAGAATACAAATTAGGTATGAAGAAAACAATTCTGCAAGCAGTGGGAATGGAGGGAACGGAATCTTTACCCAGACATCAGCGCTAAGGCGCGCAACCAGTCCTTCCTCCTTTGGATGAAGGGTGCAGTAGGAAGAAGTTCACAATCTAGTTAGAAATTACTTCTAAACTTAAACTTAGGAATAATGTAAACAATCTGAGCACCCCAACTTCCTTTAGATGCTCAGGAAAGCGTCCTGATTTTCACCAAAGACATAAATGTGAGCGGGCACTGATTGATTTTGTTTTGTTTTTGCCTCTGCACTCCTGTGCCCACACACTCCTGTACCCACACACTCCTGTGCCCACACACTCCTATACCCACACACTCCTGTACCCACACACTCCTGAGCCCACAGATGCCCAGCAGCCTCCTCTTCTCTGCATCAGGGTTATAAAAAGGAATTTAGGCAACTTCAATTGTGCTGAGCTGCCTGTCATTCTCCTTGATCTGGGAGGGCTCTGTGGCTGCTTTGACCAATAAGTGATGCTCTACTAGTATGTGGGCCCAGAACTTATGACTTCCTATCTTTTGGATACTACCCCTGGGAGCCCTGAGCTACCACATAAGAAGTCTTGAAGCAATGCTGGAGGTGCCACTTACAGGTGCTCTGTTCAACCATCTCAGCTGAGCCTACACTCCCAGACATTGAAACTAAGGTGCCAGGCATATAAATAATGCCATCCTGGACCCCTTAGACCAGTCCAACCTCTTGCTGAATGTGGAACAGAAGAATCACCCAGCTGAACCTTGTCTAAATTCTTGACCTATACGGTCACAGGTTTTTAATAAAGTAGTTGTTTTTAACCTGCTGAACTACACTTTGGGGCAATACTAGCTATGTAGTGACAGGTGTCCCTAAATTCTGACCTCACCTTACATCAAATGTCTTAGCTTTCTGTACAATGCCAACCTACTCTTTTGGTTCTCTGAATATTAGCATGATATTAATATTAACATGAACATTAATATCTCCTCACCCTGCCTGGTCTTTCAGCTCTTAGTTTACAAGGATTTTCTCAGGAAAGCTCTCCCTGACCCTCTAGGTGAGTTTCATTGTTATAGTGAATTCTCCCACAAGAACTGTATTTCTTTCTTTCAGAGCAATCACCTCTGTGATTATTTCATTAATGCTGGTCTCCACCTCTAGATCATAGACTCTGATGAACAGAGAGCAGGGCTCTTTGATCATCACTGAATTCCCAGAGTCCAGCAGTGTGTCCGGACAAAGTAAGTGCTGAGCAAATATTTGTTAAGTAGATGAATGAAATATTTGATGCAGCTGATAAGGATTCTCTCCTTACCATAACCTTTAATAACTGTGCCACGATTCTTCTCTCACATACGGTGCACATTTGGATTCAAAGCCACTGCAGCTGAGAAAGACAGTGTGACATGATATTAGGCCACCGCTCCTGCCTTGCTATTGTCTGTGAGGGCAGCTCTGCACAACTGAAGTTGCCGAAGTTCCTTTTTATAGCCTGGCGCACAGAAGAGGAGGCGGAAGGTTGCTGCTGGGTGTGTGTGGGACCAGAGTACAGAGAAAAAAAAACCCAAAACAAAAATCAATCAGTGCCCGCTCACATTTATGTCTTTGGTGAAAATCAGGGAGCTTTCCTGAGCATCGAAAGAAAGTTGGGGTGCTCAAATTGTTTATATTATTCCTTAGTTTAAGTTTAGAAATAATTTCTAATGAGATTGTGAGCTTTTTCTTGTACCCCTTCATCCAAAGGACTGACGGGTTGTACGCCTTAGGGCTGACCGGTTGATGTCTGGGT
Source organism: Cnephaeus nilssonii (assembly GCF_951640355.1). NCBI lineage: Eukaryota > Metazoa > Chordata > Mammalia > Chiroptera > Vespertilionidae > Cnephaeus > Cnephaeus nilssonii. Next base: position 58,218,081 of record NC_137082.1, read on the forward strand.
AAAGAGTCGGTTCCCTCCATTCCCACTGCCCGCAGAATTGTTTTCTTCATTTCTAATTAGTATTCTACTGTTTTTTGAAAATGCATTTCCCCCAGTTATTTAGTCCAGTGGATGTGGAAAATAGATGATCTATTGGAAATAGTCTTTCTTAAAACATTTCTGCTCTATTTCATTAAGTTTTTAATCTGTCATTTTTGTTGTAAGTGAAATAAATGTTCTTATAATTTATTTCTGAACATGCCCTTATAGGTATCAATAATTGTCCTTTTATTTCCATTTTACAACTTAAAAAGTATGTTCCTTTGCCTTGTTGTATTTCTACTTAACACTAGTCACCAAGTGGGTCCACGTACAATATTTCATTAAATGAGTTCAGAAGAGCTCCAATCAAAGAAAGGGAGATTACCAATTACCCATAATGTTCCTGCTCTTTTTAAACGAGAACACTGCCAAATGGCAGCGCTGCTATGTAGACAGATATGTTTCGTGTCATTTTAGTGAGCGTAAACACTCTGGGATTTTGCCTGTTTCTACTTCTCTGATGTATCCTCCCTCCCTAAGTGCACAATACTGCACTTGTACCTTTTGAACATGTAACTGATTAAAGAGCTGGCCAGGAGGCAGATGTAGGCACACCTTTGATCTCTCATCCTTGGGGGCCAAGGGAGGGCAGACACCTGGCGCTGCCAAGCGGGAAACAAAACACAGCCCGAATTACCTTAAAGGGAACCACAGGTCTGGCCAAAGGTGCAGCTGGATTGGCTGAATGGGCACGGAGGGAGGAGAGCCCCCAGGTGGGCAGAGGCTACAACAGAAAGCTCCAACAATATGAGTCAGACACTCTGGGGGTCGGTTAGGGTGACCATTTCTTAGGCAGAGGACTGGAGCTATCGGGCAACTGTCGTAAGAAAAAATGAAAAGTAATTCTTTTGCAAGGAATATTGCAAAATGTTCAGCTGTGCACATGCTGAAAGGCAATTTGAATGGAAATTCAGGAAGCTTTCAAGGAAAGGATTTATACACCTTTTCCCCCCTTAGCAGAACCCCTTTGTTTCTTAAGGATGTCTGTCACCTTTACACCAGGATGTTGTAAATGCTCTTAGTGAAAATGAGACATGAGCACTTCCTATGATTTCAGTGAAATTGCATTGCCCTCTGGCGTCGTGTGCTGTTGTTACACCACCACAGTGAAAGTCTAAAGAATGCCAATCAAGCTGAGTAAGGCTGTAGCTTCCGGTCTTATCTTGGATCACAGAATATAGTTTGAAATATCAGATGTAGACATGGTTTGACAAGACCTGGAATGAAATTTTGAGATAAAGACTCTTTCCTTTGCCATCCTCAGCAGAATCTCCTGAGATCTTCAAATAGCTTGGAAAAGGAATGGATAAGATTCTAACGGGCAAAATTTGAATTCATGAATGGTCATGTGAGTGGCTTCCACACATCTACCCATTTTCCAAGGACCAACTCAAATATCTCCTGTGCTATAAAACCCGTTCAGACTTCTCTTTGGCATCTGGTACACACCTGAACTGTCATGCTTTTCTCTGCCTTCCTGCTTCCTTCTCTGATGGAAACTTGAAAGTGGGATTACACCTGGTTTTCCTTTGCATCCACCATGACTACCACAGTGCCTGGCAGATGGTACATGTCCAGCAAAAATGTGTTGTTTGTGGGTTGCATACAACAATGGTATTCACAAAATGATCCAAAGTATTTCTTGATTAACCACCTGCTGAAAGTCAATATGGTAACCAAATTGGAGGCAGGAGAACACGGTCCTTGGATGGGTCTTAGGGGGTCCTTAAGCCCCCCTGAAAGTGTCAGGCACCATGTCCAATTATGGCAGAGAAGGGTTAAAATAACCTAAACCTAGAATATATCTAGCTGTAACAATCTAGGGACCTAGAAAACTATTCAAACTTGAGCTTCCATTTCTTTCCCAAGTGAGATTCTAGAGAGGTCTCGAGTATATTTGTTATCACTAATTCAGCTTCAAATTTCTTTGGGGGCAGATATTTCTAGCAGTAAGTAAAGCTTCTGAATGTTATTACCGAAGATACTGTGGCATATTGATCAAGGCCATCAACCCTGAGCTGAGTGACAATAAGCATGAGACCTTGGTGTCTGGGGCAGGTTAGGTGTATTAAAGGGCAGACTATGAAGGAACTGAAACTGTGAATCAAGGGTCAGACTTACCTATGTTTAATGGATATAGTGTTATTCTGCTTTGGATACCATTTTATGGCAGAAAAAAAATGACCAGATATGAAGAATTGATTGTATTAGGATGAGTCAAGAGGTTGCTATTATTAGCAAGACTGCTTTTAGTTATAGTATTGTCAAATTAATACTATTAATAAAAGTTTCTTTGAAGCCATTTGTTATGCTTTAAATACAAAAATTTTCAAGGAAGAAGGCTGGCATAGTAGAGGCACAATTTATGGTTTTTAAGGACTTCAATTTTATAGTCAAACTAAATAGCTACAAATATCGACTGTACCTCTGACCAGCCATTTGACCTTGAAAAAAATCACTAAACTTTTCTGTATCTCAGTTTCCTCAATCATCAAAATGAGGATGTCTGAATGGCTACTAAGAATGGGAGTCAGGAGCAGTCTTCTTTGTCCCTGGTTCTTTTTGAAGGGGTCCAGAATATGCCACTGTGGCATAAAATTATTTTGAGCTGATGGCATTTGAGAATAGGTCCCCCCACCCCCTAAACTCCCTTATCTTCCTAAAAGCAGAGCCTCACAAACAACTTGGTTGTTATAAATCCATTCCCCAGGAGTTTCTGCAACGAGAGAAGATGGACTCTTGGAGAAGAAATGTCACCACATTGAAACAGACATTATCACAAAACTATTATATCTCTCATCTGTTTCCCTAAGGATCCATTTCTCTTCCCTAAAAGTCATTCATAAGTGCTTTTCTCTTCCTTCCCTGCCCCTATTAAAATGGTACATAAGCCTCAAATTCTAACTGCCTCCTTGAGTCATATTTTTCTGTGAACTCCTGTATGTACATAAATAAACATCTTTCTTCTCTTACTAACTAGTCTTTTTATTTTATTTTATTTTAAAAAAATATATTTTATTGATTTTTTTACAGAGAGGAAGGGAGAGGGATAGAGAGCCAGAAACATCAATGAGAGAGAAACATCGATTCAGCTGCCTCCTGCACACTCCTCACTGAGGATGTGCCCGCAACCAAGATACATGCACTTGACCGGAATCGAACCTGGGACCCTTCAGTCTGCAGGCTGACGCTCTATCCACTGAACCAAACCGGTTAGGGCCTAACATGTCTTTTGACAGTTTAATTTACAGGCCCCCAATGAAAAAACATAAGAGGGTAGAGGAAAAAGTTTTCCTCCCCAACATGTCTCTATACAGCTTTGGACTCCATGATGCTAAATCTCTTCTCAGGTCCTCAGAACTAGCTTGACACCTTGCACCAAGATAGCCTCAGTTTAAGAAAACTTAGGAAAATAGATGAGAGATATCATGGTTTTGTGACAATGTCTATTTAAATGTGGTGACATTTCTTCTCTCTGGTGATAAGAGTCCATCTTCGCTGGTTGCAGAAACTCCTGGGGAAAAACTCAAATGGCAAATTTAAGCCCACCATAAATCAGAAATAAAATGCCCCATAATATTTGATGTGTTAATATTTGTAGAATATCTTTGAATACTATAGAGCATTTTTGAACATTGGTTGACAAATATAAGTGCTAGATAAATGCTTGTTAAATAAAAAAGTAAATCTTCACTATATTGCACAATCCCAATCTTTAAGACAAAATAATTCAGACTAGTTTTAGGGTTTCAAGCCTCCTAGATATTTTTCTTATTTGGCACCCATATTTATAATCTTGCATATATGATGATGTAAGAAGTGAATGCTATTAAGAAAGAGAAATCTCTTTACTGTTGGCAAAATATAATCAAAGTGAAATTGTTTTAACTAACTCCTGCCTTACAATTTTTGTTTAAATTGATTTTTAGAGAGAGAGAGGAAGGGAGAGAGAAAGAGAAACATTGATGTGAGAGGGGAACTTCAATCAGTTGCCTCCTGCATGCCCCTCATCGGGTATGAAGCCTGCAACCTTCTGGTGTCCTGAAGGATGCCCAACCCACTGAGCCACACAGCCACAGCAACTTCTGCCTTTTGAAGTGTAACCGGGAATGGCATTTTTAGGCGTGTACAAAGCCATGTTCAGACATACAACATGGAATGGGTGGGTGACTGGAGAGATAAATGGTGGTAATAACCACTAACAATGGTGCGAAATTATGCATTCTGTGGGAGTTTGGAAATATATATTCCTTTTCAAGAAGAGATGAAACTTAGAAACGGGCCCTCTAATGCAATGTCAAAAGGCATACAACCATCAGTGAGCTACATGGGGCTTGGCAGAGCACACTTGGGCTTCCTGGGAATTCCAGGGCATTCCAAGCAAACCTGGCAACTGATAACTTCCTGGGCAGCTGTTTCTCCCTGCCACCCCCTCCCCCCTCCCCGCCCCTGCCATTCTTCTTTGTTAGTGTCAGCTAAATTTTTATGTGAATGCAATATCCACCCTGCAGAAACAAATTCTTCTTAGAGGTTTTCATTTTCATTGGCAAATGAATTGCAAAAATAGTGATTGTCATTTTCTAAGTCTAAATTGAAAATGCAGGGGATGTTTTCTACCAGTGCAATCAAGCATAACACTGTGTTATATTTTTTGAGAAATTTCTAAGTAATTTCCATTTCAATGTCTCTAAATGTAAATAGCAATTCTGATTATCCATGCTTGTGTTAACCATAACCTGGAATTAATATTTGACAACTGTCAGGTAAGCAAAATGATTGATATTTGGTCAATTTAACAATAACTTTTCCATAGCTAAGCACATTGAGATGAAGGTCAATTAACTTTATTTTAGTTTACTTTATTAAGACCATCTATGCACGATGACAGATGTTTACTAGACTAATTTTGGTGATTATTTTGCAATACATACAGATAGCAAATCATTAGGTCGTACACCTGACCCTAATATAATGTTATATGTCAGGTATACCTTTAAAAAAAAGCATCTGAACAGTTTAAACTGCTTGACCCTTGTTTGAAACCACTTAATAGCCTCCCATTGCAAAATATACAAGATCCTTCTTCTGGCATACAACACGGCTACCTGGGCCCCTTTTAGTTCTTGTTTTAGCTTAGACCACTCACTACCAACATCACCTCTACCACCACCTTCTCCCCTCCACTGCTGCCATCACTAGCATTTCCACCAAGTCCGCCACTATTATCATCCCCACTCATTAGTATTTATTGAGTACTGCCAAGTACCAGGCACTGAGTCAACTTTTATATGCATGATCTCTTCATCTTTACACTCTGATTAAAGCACAGTGCTATGGTCTGAATGCTTTTGTCCCCCTAAAACTCACCTGTTGGAATCCTAATGCTAAAGTGATAGTCTTAGAAGGTGGAGCCGTTAGGAGGTGATCAGGTAATGAGGGCAGAGTCCTCATGAATGGGATTAGTGCCTTACAAAAGAGGCCCCAGAATACCCCCTAGCTCCTTCTGCCGAGTGAAGGTACCTGTGAGGCTTTTTATAAACTGGGAAGCAGGGCCTCGCCAGACTGAGAACCTGACCATGTGGGCACTCTAATCTCCGACCTCCAGCCTCCAGAACTGTGAGGAAGAAATGTCTGGTGCTCAGAGGCCACTCAGTCTCTGGTATTTTGTTAGAGCAGGCAGATAGACTCAGACAATGAGAAAACTGAGGCCCAGAGAGATTGTTACATTCTGTGATCACATAGGTCCAGGTGGAAGAATTTGGATTATAACTTGGGGCTCTCTAGTCTCAGAATCTGAGTTCTTCATCTCCAGGCAAAATGTCTCCTATGTTTCAAAGTCCAAGCATTTTACTTCTTTTTGTAGCTCTTCTTACAGTGCTTCTCACATGGTGAGAAGACAATAAATGTTGAAATTCAATACTGGATGCAAAAGTCAGTAGCCCAGCCCTGTTTGGGTGGCTCAGTTGGTTGGAGTGTTGTCCCATACACCAAAAAAGGTTGAGGGTTCGATTCCCAGTCAGGGCACATACCCATATTTCAGTTTGATCCCTGGTGGGGGTGCCTGTGAGAGGGAACTGATTGGTGTTTCTCTCTCACATCCATGTTCTCTCTCTCTCTCTCTCTCTCTCTCTCTCTCTCTCTCTCTCTCTCTCTCTCTCTTCTCCTTTCATCTCCCTCTAAAATCAATAAACATACCTTCCACCAAGGAATAAAAAAAAGTCAGTAGCTCAATTAGCATCCAGCTTGCTTACTGAGTGTGTGTGTTTTAATTTAAAAAGGCACACCATACCATGAACAATTGGTTTTAATATTCCTCATAAAGTCTCCATTTAAAAAACCAGTAACCAGGCTTTTAATCTGTTTTGCTCCTCATATTAAATCCAAGATATTTTATTTTTGGTTTTAGATGGTAAGGCAAGGGCAAGGATAATCTCAATTACCATAGAAGATAGTCAATTACCATAGACTACATAAAAATAGAAGACTATAAAGGAAGATTAAAAGTAAGGAGGAATTGGAAAATAATGAGTCTTGTATAAGTAATGTAATGACCAGTGAATTGGACAAATTTATGCCAAAGGAGTCTAACACATTTTTGTTTTCACTTAGAACTCTTAGTGAGAAAATCTGTTGCAAAGAACAACTATATCACTTGCCTTTGCTTGACTTTCCAAACTGCAAGCCATGAACAGACAAACTCTGGCTTTAGGAAGGCAAATTTGCAGAGGCTTGGTCAGAATACTAGCATTTCCACTGAAACTTGGACTAATAAATCAGATCTTCCTTGTTACTAATAGGATACTGCTGTTTACTTCACAATTTATTGTTTCCTTCATCCTTATTTTCTTTGGTCCATCCCCTTCAGGTATCTCATCCATCCCATCCATTTCCACCTCCAGTCCTATGGGAACCCTTTCTATTGTGAGCAACTCCCTCCCTCCATAAGAAAACTGATTTTCCTTGATAACCCTGTTGCCCTGAAGCCCTTGAAATTTGAGGCCACTTCTCCTCACAGGTCAACATACCTAGACAAATACATTACTTTACAAATGAGAAAAGGTTCCATATTTTCATGATTTAAACTTCAAATTTCAGCAAGGTAGCCAGTGAAGTTGCTTTCCTACTAGTGTTCCCAGTCACCAGGTTTCTCTCCCTGAGCGTGATCATGAATGTTCTCAGTTTTCATACGATCACCATAGTTTTTCATTCCCATGGTCATTTATGAAGCATTTTTCTATTACCACTACCCTACATATTCCCTTGTTTTGAGGCTGAGTGTACCATGTTCTCTGTTGATCTCTACTCCCAGGATATTCCTCATCTTCTGCAGTGACTTTCCTTGTTTCATCGACCTTTCCACTTCACCCTCTAAGATTTCAACATTCATGTTTATAACCTCACAAAATGTCCTCAACTTTAGTGATCTTTCTTTCTATTTTAATTCATCAACTACCAGCCTGGTCATCATACCTCAGACATCAGCATTCTCTGTACAACTCCACCTCTAAGTGATTGAAGAGTAAAAGTGCTCCCCTGACCACAATCCCTTTATCTCACACTTTAGTCACCTCTTCTGTGCACTAACTCTCCCAAAGGGCCTTGGGAGGATTCTAGCATGTCTCTATGTTTCTACCCACTGAGCCAGCTCTTTGTGGGTTTCCTATGTTGTCCTATTTAACCTGCACCCTAATTCAACAGAAGAATTCTCAGTTCTTTTGACTAACTACCACTTATATCTATTCTAATATTACTCGTAACCTATATATTCCGGGGGCAGATATAAAGACACTTAAAAACCTTCAGTGGCTTCCCAGAGATTCAATCCAGAATTGTCATGTAAACAGCAAGTGATTTCCATGATCTGGGATGGTCTATGTTTCTAATGTATCTGTAACTTCCTAGATACAGTGCTTCAAATGAACTCAAGCATGTTCAAACTTGCTCTTGTTTGAACATATCCTGGGCTTTCCCACCTCCGAGCAATTTGCTTGATTCTTCCTTCTGCGTCATCTGCCTATGGGTTTATCTCCTATTATCTCTGCCTATTGAAAGTCCCAGAGATTCTTTTCAGGCCCAGTACAAATGATACCTCCTTCACCAAGCCTTCTCGTGAGTATTGTTTGATTAATGACTAGTGTTCAAAGCTTTAAAAAAATACATTGAGTGTGTATTTCTTATTCAGAAAGAGAGAATGAAAGTGAAGGAAGACAGAGAGAGACAGAGACAGAGAAACACTAATTTGTTGTTCCACTTATTTATGAGTTCAGTGATTGATTCTTGTATGTGCCTTGACCAGGGATAGAACTTTCAACCTCAGCATATGGGGACGGCACTCTAATCAACTGAGCTACATGGACCGGGCCTTATTGAGTATTCTAACAGATAAAATATGGAGAAGATGCTGAAATCAGGTGAGAAAGGGTCAAATATATAAAAACATCAAGAGATCAATTTAGTTTCTCTTTATAATAAACAACCCAAACGAAAAATATCAACATACATAAACAAGAACTATTCTAATAGAATCCTATTTAAAAAATAGCTTTATTGAAACCTAACCTGAGGTTTTTATGGAGAAAAGGTTAGACTGGAAAGCTTCCAAATCTGTTAAGAGAGAAATTCCCCTCTCCCCCATCTCTATTTGGGATGATCAATGATGCATTTCAGTTCTAGAGGCCCAACTGAAAGCCGACGTGAAATAATAAGTGCATAAATGGCTAGAAATAAACAGAGCAGCAGCTTTCCCCATATGAGGAATTTCCCTGATAATGAGGATCAGACAAAGGACTATCATCACAGAGAGGAAATGAGGCATTAAGCAAATAATTAAGGAGTATTAAATCATCTCAGAGAATATTTGTAAGATTGTAAAAGGCAAACACTGTTAGCCATATTGCTGAGGAATGATGGTAAGAAAAAGTGAATGGCCCAGCTGGCGTGGTTCAGTGGTTGAGCATCAACCTATGAATCAGGAAGTCAGGGTTCGATTCCCTGTCAAGGCACATGCCCAGATTATGGGCTCATCCCCAGTGTAGGGAGTGCAGGAGGCAGCTGATCAATGATTCTCTCTCATCATTGATGCTTCTATCTCTTTCTCCCTCTACCCTCCTCTCTGAAATAAAATATATATATATTAAAAAAGAAAAAAATAAGAAAAAGTGAATGAAATAAAATTAGTATATGGGAGGGAGTGTGGTATCATGGTCTCTTACTAGGCGCATGTTTTTTGGCAAATTATTTAACTCTTCAAGATTCTTAATTCTTTTCCTCAGTAAAATGGGGCAAATAATATTTCCCTCACTGGTGTGACACAGGATTAAATAAGGTCACAAATGTGAAGCATAGAGATGATTCTGAAACATGAATGGGCTCAATACTTGATGCCTATTGTTATTTAGGAATAGCAATAAGGTGGTATTTGATTCAGCTGGTCAAATGACTATACTCTATTATTGATCTGAAAGATGTTCCCTAGGAAAGGGGACAGCTTGTTAAAATATCACGTATAAATAATATGATCGAGTAAGATGTTTTCATGATTTTCTTGAAAGTTGCTGATTCTCCACTTGCATTGCATGAATCAGTTTCTCTTTCTAATCATACCAGGAAGAGTACTTCACCCAGATTCCATGATATGCTAGAGTAACTAATCATCACTGAAAAGTTAAAGAAGGAAAGACAATGGAGGCTGGTACATCCCCTTCAGGACAGTTGGAGGCCTTCTCTGAGAGAACCCTAGGCAGAGCCTGGGGAGAGAGTCTTTCTCTTGAGAAGAAAAATTGCTGAGATTCAGATGAAATAGGGCAAAAAGAAAAAAAAAAATCAGAGACAATTGTTTTAGAAAATTACCATTTCAGATACAACGAATCACTTAAACTACACCAGTATATACAAGATCATCGTTAGCTGGCAACATTGCAACCAATATTGTGAGAGAAGGCAGCATAGTTTGCTAAGTTATCTGATAAAGCCAAGCAAGGATTTGCAGATAATGAAAAATGTCTAAGGATTATTTAAATGAAAAAGCTGTAAGCACAGAGTATTCCCATATTGGTTTTTCTTTTGGTTGCAATAGTTTAACATTTGTCATTACTTAAAAAGCACTGTTGTGTTTTTTTCTAAACATTGGAAATAAAATTCCTGAGCATTGTTAAGAAGCTCGCATAACCTGGTGAATAATAGATGCATCTTTCTCTCTCCTTGATGTAGTTATTACTTGACAAGAATGTTCTTTTGTGAAGTGGATTTAAGTGTGATGCATTATTAGCAAACAAAAGAGGAATATGAAAAAGAACACGGTGCATTTTTTTTCTAGCACTCAGTGTCTCTTAGCACAAATACCAAGGTGCTACCCTTTAGATCCTCATTAAAAGAAAACCATAAACCTAGAAACCCAGGGGGGTCTTCACATCATACACAATAATTGGTATTCAAGGCCCCTGCCAATATGGAATGGTGTAGTAGCAAGGCTTACCAAGACAATGCTATGGGAGGGCTTTCTTGCAAACCTGACCATTGTGGTCGAGTGTGACTGGAATCCCTAACAGAGCAGTAAGAAAGCATGGAGGAAGGTCATTTACACAACTATTGTTTTGAGAACTATTAGATACATTGTCCATAGTATTAGTAGCTTTATTTAAAGACTACATTGGTTATGTTAGTGATAAATATTGCATATTTGTATTCAGTTCCCTTATGTCAATGTTCCCTTATATTAATGCTGTGGAGAGCAAATGAGGCTTTATATAAAACTGTTTCTTTCCTGCAATTTTTCTTTTGTTCTTTAGGCCTTGATCGTGGAAACTGACTTCAATTGTCTGAGGAAGAGAAGAATTCCAGCCTAAACCAAAGAAATCCTCGGTCAGGTTCCAATTAGCCTTTTAAAATCTATAAAGTAGGACACACACAACCCACCCTCTGAGAAAGAGTAGGAACATGGGGCCCTCCTCATGGAACAGATGTTGGAGGCATTGTAATAGACAGAATAATTGCCCCCACAAAGCTGTTCAAGTCCTTATCCCTGGAGCATGTAAATGTGATCTTATCTGGCAAAAGGGACTTTGCAGAAGTGATTAAGCATTTTAAAATGGGGAGATAATTCTGGATTACCTGGGTGGGCCCAATGTAATCCCATGGGTCCTTATAAGTGAAAGGGGGGCAGAGGAGAGTCAGAGTCAGAGCCAGAGCCAGAGCCAGAGTGAGAAAGACTTGACCAGCCATTGCTGGCTCTGAAGGTGAAGGAAGGGGCCACAAGCAAAGGAATGTATCTAGCCTCTAAGAGCTGAAAAAGGCAAGGAATAGATTCTTCCCTAGAGCCTCTAGAAGGAATGTAGTAGCTCTGCCAACACGAGTTTAGCCTAGTGAGACCCATTTCATAATTCTAAACTCCCAGAACTTTAAGATAATAAATTTGTGTTGTTTTACTAGTAAGTCACCAAGTTTGTGATAATTTCTTATAGTAGCAATAAGAAAGTAATACAGGCACTGTCTCTCAAATCTTTGTATTCAGTACTTTCATGTACTTCACCCGATAGGTGCCCAGTTAGAAGGATTTTCTGATTATATTATCTGGGTTTTCCTGAATCAGCCTTCATAAAATGGAAAGATGGTTTTAAAATTTAAGGATAATGCTATTAATGTGAGCATACGTAAGCAACATAACAGAAAAGTTGACTTGCTTTGTTATATCCATTCATTAATTATTTTTATAGGTTAACATGATGATGATTTTTGTCAAATTTTATAAGAAAGTGGCCCCCAAATTTAGAATTATCAAAATTATGAATAACATTTACTCTTAAAGATGAGAACCAAACTCTAAAGTTTTGAAAATATTAACTAGTGATATGAAGTCACCACAATAGAAAAGTGCTTTTAGAAATACTGAAAGTATTGGAGGTGTTGCTCAGTGGTTGAGCATCAACCTATGGACCAGTAGCTCACAATTCACTTCCCAGTCAGTTCACATGCCCAGGTTGCAGGCTCAATCCCCAGTGTGGGGCGTGCAAGAAGCATCCAATCACTGACTCCCTCTCATCCTTGATGTTTCTATCTCTCTCTCCTTCTCCCATCCTCTCATGAAATCAATAAAAATACATTAAAAAAATAAAAATTAGTAACAATGTAAGACAGAATTATTTTCCCATCTAAAGTGTATGTGGTTAGTGGTTATCAATTCTAAATTTATTGATTCACATGAAAATGACTGTGTGTCTTAAAATCAGAAATAAGAATGAGATGCAAAGTAGAAATCCAACACTGTAAGGGAAGCAGAGAAAATGGAATGGAAAAAAAAAAATGGAATGGGACATCCTGGTCACTTAAAGGAAAGATCAATGTAATTATGAAAAGTCCTAAACAAACAGATGAAAAATATATGAAATACCTGTTTATGTAAGGCTACCACAATATCTTAAAATAAACTTTAGAATGTTACTGTTGATAAAATTTGCATTTATCCCTGTAGTTTAAGGTATTATATTCTAGTATGTAAAAAAAGATAAAACAAAACTAATGCAAGAAATGAAAATTTGTCCTACTTAAAGATGACAAAGGGCTAAGAAGCTAAGGAATGGGTTAAGGGATGGTTTAATGTGGGATGGTTTGGAAACATCTGGCAGTGTCTGCACTCCCAATTCCTTCCCCTGTGGATTCTTTACATATTTGCACAAACCTCATGAATACAGGAGACTGTGGCTTCTTTCATCCAGCCTCCTTTCTGGCCTCCAGAACCCTCAAAGGAAGTATTTATGAGAAACAGATTTGATAATGAAAATGCTGCCATTTAGAACCTGGGAATTAGCTCATTTATACCCAGCACACCTTTAGCAGGCCCTCACTTTGCCCTGGTTTCATGTGTTCCCTAACATATATATGTATCAGATACATGCTTATATCAGTCTCTCAATAAATGCTTACTATTAAAAAAGAACCTTTGAAGATCCTTTGTATTATTATTGTATTAGTGACCCAGTGCATGAAATTCATGCATGGTGGTGGTGGTGGTGGTGGGGGGGGGCGTTCCCTCAGCCCAGCCTGCTATCTCTTCAATTGGGGACCCCTTGGTCCGATCCTAAACAGGCCGTCAGACATCCCTCTTGCAATCTGGGACCACTGGCTCCTAACCGCTCACCTGCCTGATTGCTCCTAACCCCTCTGCCTGCCTGCCTGATCGCTCCTAACTGCCCTTCCCTGCAGGCCTAATCTTGCCCCCAACTGCCCTCCCCTGCTGGCCTGATTGCCCCTAACCCCCTGCCGGCCTGATCTCGCCCCCAACTACCCTCCCCTGCTGGCCTGATTGCCCCTAACTGCCTCTGCCTTGGCCCCCACCACCATGGCTTTGTCCGGAAGGAAGTCAGATGTCCAGAAGATGGCTGGTTGACCCGGTCTAATTAGTATATTACCCTTTTCTTAGTATAGATAGATTATATAGGATAGGATTGCTTAAATAGCAGGGGAAAGCCTTTTTCAGCAGGAGGAGATGCTCTTGGCAGACAAAAATACATAATCCCTATATCTGGACTGATAGCCAGCCATATGCACTATGCTGCCAAACCGGTCATTAAAAAATTGAACCTCTTTCTTACACCTTACACCAAACAGCTGTTGCCCTTAAAACCCATCCTCAGCCCCCATCTTAGGTTCTGCCTTCGCAGTTCACCCAGATTAGGTTCTGATTGGCCGGTTTCTATGCCAGTCAGTGTCAAAAGCTCCACCTCCTAGGCAGCCATTGGCTCCTCGCAGTTCACCCAGATTTGGTTCTGATTGGTCGGTTTCTATGCCAGTCAGCGTCTCTGGGACTATCTCTGGGCCTGATCAGAGAGGTGGGGCTGATCAGCAGCCCCTGAGGCTGCTGGCAAGGCCCGGAGAGAAAGAGAGGTAAGGGCTGATTAACAGCTGCCATGGAGGCTGTGGATAAGACCCTGCTTCTTTCTCTGGGCCTCTCTCTGGGCCTGATCCACAGCTCCCTCAGCAGTCAGTGCTGGGTTGCCATGCCTGCAGCACTGACTTCCGGTGTTCGGTTGTCTGTTTGGTCGTTTTGGACGTTATGTACCCTGGCTCTTTATATATATATAAATTATTGCATCATTTGCAAAGCAGGATCAGTGGTTTCTAGCAGAATTTAAGTGAATTTATTTCCCTGTTCATGTTAAATGCTCCAAACTATTCCCCAACCTTAGACTATAATTGATATCCTCAAACGACAAACCTTTTCATCAAGTAGATCAACATAGTAACAAACCCAGCTGCCAAATAAGCTCTATTCTCCATTTGACCTTTAATGGATTTCAGAAATGTAATTTTAGATTTCCCATCTGCCAGGGTCAGGTTGCCCTCATTTTTGTGATACTCTGAATGTCTGAAAAATAATCTCTGTCCTTGTATATATTAGACAACATGTATCAGGTATCCTTTTTTAGTGGACGTATCATTTTCCTCTTATAAACATCATCATGAAGAAGTGAAGGTAATTAACCATTTCAATGGGAAGCTGATACATGTTAGAAATTGCTACCCACCTCAGCAAACCAAAATACAGGTGATGGATACATAGATATAGTCTCCTGTATCTAGGATTTGCACCCATACTAATATACCCAAGTCAATGTGACATAATTGTTGTTCAAATTTTCTTAAATTGTAAGCCTTGGAAGACCAGTTCTGATAGATATAAAAATATATTTTGAGATAAAAGATTTTTGCGATGAAAGCAATTTGGAAAATTCTGGATCAATGAGAATTAAAGAGGTTGCTTTACTGTAGGGTTTCTTAGAGTCTTTAATATGGTAACAAGACTATGACTTCCTTAGAGGTTTACATGTGAGGTACACTCAATAGCATCACAATATGTGAGATATCTTTTTTTAAAATTTTTTTTTCTAAAGTACCTCATGAAATCCTGGAATACAGTTTGAGAAATGCTGACAAGCTCGCCCACCCCTTGTTTTTGTGAAATTCCTAAGCATTGCTAAGAATTTCAAAACTCTAGGATTATTAGTGGTATCCTCAGGGCTGGGTCAGGATTTGAGTGGGCAATACCAAGGAAGGAGATATTTACTTGGTTATCTTTAGCTCTTGGAAAAACCTTTGGGAATTCCAAGATGATTTGGGGACCTTAGTCTTTAAAAACTTTTAAATATTGAATTTATTGGGGTGACATTGGTTAATAAAATTATATAGGTTTCAAGTGTACAATTCTATAATACATCATCTGTATATTGTGTTGTGTGTTCACCATCCAAAGCCAAGTCTCTTTCTGTCACCATTTATCTTCCCCTACTTGGGGACTTTGATTCTGAAGCACCATGGTCTTAAAGTGGCCTAGCATGGCCTGCTAGTCCCAGGATCTTTGATGGTTTGCTGTGGGATGAAGTGACTGGAGTGCCCAGAGAAGGCTGATAGAAGTACATTAGAGAAGAAGGAAATTTTAAGAAGAAATGAGGAAAGGAAGTAATTGATCTTTTGGTTTCCTCATTCTTCTTCAACTATTGATTTCTATGGGAATTTCCCTATAATGTCTATTCCTTTTTAGTTTTCATATAATTTTTCCCCTTCAAGTTTCCTAATTTATTAGGTCACCAACAACAGAATTAGGCTCTACATCTCATGCTACTATTCACCGAGACCAAGACTTATGGTTCAGATTACTGAGGGCGGCTGGCTTCTAATAATGTGAGGGAGAAGCAAACATAACTTAGGAAATAAGGCGGTACTGCATGCCACACAAGACAGGATTTGGTGTGGATCAAAGGCGCATATGAGGATCTGGTTTAGTAGGAAACCTCAAAAGCACCCACATACAGACCATCCCTGATAAAGGAAGCTTCCTTTTATATGTGGGCCAGATGATTTCCACAGTTAATAGGTTAATTTGAAAAACATGAGTCAGATGAACAAAAATTACTCAGAAAGGTTAAATTAACATGAGTATGGCTTTGAGCAAGTCAACTTTAAAAGAAATGCTTAAGTGTATTAGCCTGTGTTTACATTTACTACTATGACAACATAAGATTAGCCTAAATAATTCCATAATTACACCATACAATAATATTTTTAAAGGGTTGATGAATTAATTTAATATCACACATAAGGAAAGATAAAAATCCTGAAAATGACAAAATGATGGTCTATATTTTTCTCTATATTTGTTCAAGTCATTTTTTTTTTAAAGTTCATCTTATATATTAAGGGACTAGCCTTAGGAGAACTCTGAGAAATTTACTGATAGTTTAACACATCATCAAAATAACATCAAGGGAAACAAATTCCTGGCTGCTTATAGGCTGCCTCTGGTAATGTAATTTAGTTCAAGATCCAAAGTTAAGAGCTTCTTACCAGAGGGGAGAAGTAATCATTTCCATTATGTGTATTTTTTGGAGTGTTGTTATTGGTAATACAAAATGAAATGGACCCACTTCCCCTCACCTCCCAAGAAAAAGTTGTATGTGGACATCAAAAGCACATTATGAGAATCAGTTATAAAGTTCTCATGGTCTTCAGAGTTCAAATGCAGTTTTATCTTTTTAATTAGCAGTTTATTCCTTTACCAGGCATCAGAGTCTCTTGTAGCTATGGCCACCCCCACTCCCAATTTACAGTGGACTAGAGAGCCATTAGCTCTCCAAGGTCGCTCAGTACCTTTCCCCATTTATTTACACTGGCAGCGGTTCAGGCCCTGGAAAGGCAACCACTTTTCTATAAGCGAAGGCCAGATGATCAAGGCTGGCCGAGACCTGCATAAGGCAGCTATGTGCCAACTATTCAGCACTTAACGCTTCAAAGTGCCCTCCTGTTATTGAGCTCTCCTGTTACACGTGTGAGGAGATGAACATGAGCTCTGAATTACTGTCAGCAACCAACCTTCTTTATTAAATTTTCTCCTTCATTAGGAAATCAAGAAGCTGTGTCCCTGGAAATTCAACCGGATTCGCGAAGGTCCCAGAACTAGTGGACGAGGCAGGCCTGCTGACGGTGCAGCTCGTATCTAGGTCACTAATTCTGAACTTCCTCATGTTCGTGAGGGCCAGGCAGCATCACATCGTGAAGCCAGCACCCCAGATCACATTCAAGATCTTCAGCTCTTCGCTCCTGGCATTCTGCGTTTCTCAATAGAAGAGCCATTATATTTCTTTGCGTTGGTCATCTCTAGGAGCAAACACGAGGCGCACTATATTTTCCAGCCCTTGATTTTTCTCTTTCCTACACACTAGTATACTAATCTGAATGTTGCATAAATGCAAAATACTTAGTTATACTGTGCACAGGCAGAAACTTGTCAGAAAACCTATTTTAATACGAAGGTAGTCACTGCATAGCTGTGTATCAGTCAGATTAGCCGTGTAGCTTCTTGCCGAGTATGATAAGATAAAGAGAAAAGGAAAAGTCAGATATGCAGGGCAACTGACTCAGCGCAAGTTGGTATTTGATTACATTCAGGCCATGACTCCTCTGTGTTTTCACAGCCCAAGTCAGAGCGTCCCAATCAATTCAAAGGGAAGTGTTTTCCTCCACTGAAAACTTGTTTATCTGAAAAAGACGAAGAGAATGCATATTGGGTGAGGAGGCTGCTGGGACGTATTTCATCTTTGCATCTCCACTGCTCACGGCGTGCCGCTTGCTTCCGCGGCTGAGGTAAGCTGATGGCCCTTTAGGTGTACAAACTGTTCTTATCAGAGGAGCAAAATACTAGGCGAAGCGGGGAGAAATAGCCAACTTGGCCTCACGCATCTCCAGGGTGAAGGCATTTTTCATTCTGTAATGTCAGTGTGCGCTGCTGTGGTTAATGATAGGAAGGCCTGACAGGGCCCTGTGTTGGGCCTTCCTGAAGCAATCACGCCCTCCCCCAAATCAGTGAGGACTCTGGTTTCTAAAGAATGTGCGCATCATAATACGGGTTTAGGAGAATGAGAATGCTGCAAAGTCAAAGAAAATGGCAGGGCAAGGTGGAAGGAGGATTCTAAGCATTTGATGAATTCTTTGCCAGCTGGTGAGCTGGGGACACTGAGGTTGTCACCTCTTCTATTTCCTGTGGGAGGGCAATAGAACAGTTCCGGAGAGGCATAGTGGTCCTCTAGGTGGACCCTGGCAGGGAAGGGGCCTTCTGGGCAGCGTTGCTCTGGAGATACTGGGCCTCTCCTGAACTCCCTCCTGGACTTGAGAACCAGGGGGCGAGGCAGGCTGCAGGGTCCTCTATGCACCATCCGAGGAGCAATTGGTCTCAACAAAGTTGCTGGTGTCTGAGCAAATTGTGTAGCTGGAAGAATTTAAGCTCCATGGGCAGCAGGAGGGCTCACTTCTGGAAAGATACACCTGCTAGATTAGAAACAGGAAATAGCTGAAGAGCTAGTGAAGCCCGTTAGCAGGGCTCCCGCCATGAGGGGGCGGAGAGGCAAGAGAACGGTAAGCAACAGGGTGAGAAGACAGAGGATAGGGATCCAAGTCCTAGAAAAGAGTACAAGATGGGAATCTGGTCATAGAAATAGACAGGAAACGTGTTTGCCTGGATCGAAGAAAGCGAGAGCCGTGTGGGTGTTCTAAATTCCTTGAAGCCAGGATCAACCCAGAGCTCATGAAGGTGTGGAGTCCAATGGTGCGGGCTGGTCACAAGACCGTTCAGGGAAAGGAAGGATTAGGAAAGACGACAGGGATCTAGGCACATTAGACAAATCCCTTAGTCCAGATTTCAGAATCTTTTCAGTGGTGTGAAGACTGTGCATCCCCAGAAATAGCTGGTCCTCAGGATGGACGTTTGGAGCTGCCCTGGCAGGAATCAGGACTGTCAGTGAGAGACCCATTCACATGCTTGGAGTTTTATCCCATTTACTTCAAATGCGACTGGGCAGCTATATGTTTATAGGTTGGGGAAATTGACAAGAAGGGCAGAAATCATGATAAATATTATAAGGGACAAATAAATGAGACTGGTAACGAACTAGACAGAGAAGAAAAAAATAGAAAACTGCTTTACGTGTGAGACGATTGTGGTTCTGATTTCCAGTGAAGAAATGGAAATGTGAGGAAGGCCTCTATTCAGAGAGCGAGTGGCCGTTTTTCCTTTGTTTCCTTTTAGAAGATGGAGGGATGTTCAGAAGTTCCCTAGATAATGACCAAGTCCCTGTTTTCTGGAAACGTTTGCATGGTGACAACTTCATGGAATGCATCTCAGCGGGTTTCCCTTGTCCCTGGTGAACACACGCGGGCGGCCGCCAGAGGGAGCCTTCGCCCGCCAGCTTGCACAGAGCAGCCCCACACACCTTCCTCCGGAGTTTGCCTTCGCACGCTGAGCCTCTCATCCCCACAGTCCCCAGAGCAGCAGGCATGGCTATATCTGGGCAATCATACCACCGGGAACATCGAGACTGCTTTGTAAAGCCATAACCCTCCGGAACAGATGCTTTAAGAAATGTACCAACAGGACTGCAGCGACAGCAGTTAGGGTGATGGCAGCGGAGCCACGTGGCTGCATTTCTCCACATCGCACTGGGGAGGAAAAGCTCAGCGAGAGCCCTCCCTCAGGGCGGGGGCTGCACGCGAGGGACCGAGGGGTTGGCGAGATGCGCTTTGCACAACCAGCCTCCGTTTGGTGGGGAGGAGGCATTCTGGTTCCCTCACTAAAATGAAACGTCATGACTAAGGGAGAAATAGTGACTTTGAAGGCCCATTGCTAGGTATTCTTTCAATTCTTCTCCAAATAACTTTGAAGTAAAATCTCTGAGCACACAGTGATTCAGGTCTCTCTGTTTCCAGCTCTCCAACCCAGGGGCCATTGAGTCCTAGGTGTCTGGCTTAGAGGGAAGGACTTTTCTTTAGATATATATTTTTATTGATTTCCGAGAGGAAGGGAGAGGGAGAGAGAGATAGACACATCAGTGAGAGAGAGGAGAGAGAATCATTGATGGGCTGCCTCCTGCACGTTCCACACTGAGGATTGAGCTCACAACCCCGGCATGCGCTCTGACTGGGAATCCAAGGGAGACAGACCTCCTGGTTCATAGGTCCACCCTCAGCCAGAGCAACGCCAGCTAGGCTAGAGGGAAGCACTTTAATTTGAGCTTTAGCTCCTTGTTACTGAGCTGATGTCATAGAGATCGGCTGGAATACATGCAGTGAAGAAAGAACACTTCTAGGATTTATTAATATTAGTATCTACTGTCTTTTGGGTATTTTTGATAGGAGACTTGTGTAAAGAGAAAAGACATGACTACATAGAAAAGCAAACAAGGGGAAAGTTAGCGTTTATGACACTATTTTGGGGTTCCAGAATTAGGTAATAAAGGACAAATGTGGGGATCTTTAAGGAATTTTTTCTGTAGTTCAGTTCACAAAATGCAGTGTGGGAATAGGTTTAATAGACAGAAATAAGAAATTCAGGTTCGTATTGCAGATAAATGCAGGTAAATTGGTAGGGTTATTTTAATTTTTTGAGCCACACAGATTTTGTGCATGACGATTTCAGCAAACCATCTGCAAGGCTATCTGAAAGACATCTAAAATAAATGAAGGGGTTATTTCAGTTTATTTTTTGGAAAAAAAATTTTTAAACTTTCTGGACTATTTCTCAGAAAACTTCAGGAATGAGGGGAAATGCAATTTTGTTTTGCTCTGTACACCTTCTGGTCAACCAGTATTGTACTGTGTACTATTGCAGCTGGAATGAGTTATTTGTGTTGGCCTCTTATAGATGTATCACATTTCAGCAGTCACAGTGCAATTCTCCATAAGATGCTGCTCTGCCTGAGCCATCAGTAAAGGAGCAGTAGGATCCAGCTTAATCTAGGGCCCTGGACTTAAACACAGTGCCTGACGTACAATGCCATTGCAACAGGATGATCATCTCTCTCAGTGACAATTATTAATGATGTTGTTTTCAATCTACAGGATGTTGGCACCACTGAGTTTGGAAACAGAGGGAGGTGAAAGACATTTTGGTATGAAATATAAGAGAAGACCCGAGTTTAGAAAGGGAGAACTGAGTGTCACCAGGTATTATAGATGAGATCGTGAGTTAGCTCTGTGGGAATAAAATGGAGAAACAGGCTGCTAAAAGCCTGATTAATTAGTAAGCCAAGATCTCGAATTTGTTTGCTTATATGTTATTTATACATGTGAATCCATCTATCTACACTAATAAAAGAGTAACATGCTAATTGACTGTACCTTCGTGATGCCCACTAGGCAATCAGGAGCGAGTATGCAAATTAACCCAATGAAGATGGCAGGTTAATTTGCATATGCAGGCCTGAGCTGCCAAGGGTGGGGTGGGACCCAGGCATTCTGCACCACCCCAACCACTCCGGGCCTCTGGGTAGCGTGGGAAGTCAGAAAGGTGGTTCCGGCCAGAGCGAAGGCGGTGCCAGCAGCCAGGGGAAGGAAGGCCCATTCTTGCACAAATCTTTGTGCATCGGGCTTCTAGTTTGAATATAATTTGTATCTTAATATTTCGTGACTCCAAGTTCTCTCCCTATTACTGTGTGTCAGTTTGAGCAAAGGCAAGTAGAATGACTGGCATGCAGGTGCTGGCCTTGGGATAATGCTTCCTTATTTGCTTTGGTGGAGGCAGAAGACATGGGTCTAGATGTCCTCGAGCCCTTGTGATGAGGCACTGTAATCACTGATGTATTTGCCTACATTGGTTGTTGTATTTCTGGGAGGGTGGGAATCATATTTTCTGTGAGAGCAAGGACTACATCTGTCTGACTGAAAGGGGGTCATTTGGTCACATTAAAGAGGCACAGGAGTAAAATCCTTCAAAGCATTCGATGCTGGAACCTCTGGGAGACATAGTGCTTAGAGCAGAGGACCCTTGTGGAGTGAGCTTCCAGGGCAGCAAGCTCCTGAAATTCTGAATGACATTGTTCCATCTGTGAGAAAAGGGTAGAAATACCCTATACAACTCATTCTTTACACACATCTGACATCGCGAGGCAAGGCCTTTATTGTCAGAGTTGCTAATTCACCAATTGGAAGCCTGGACGGTGTGGTGGTCGCCCATTTTGCCTGAGTAGTGTTGAGGGTGGGTGAGTCATGGCTTGTTATGCCAGCGCCCAGGACTCCATCTCAATGTCAAGGCCCTGCAATGGGCACTGTGAGATCCCTCCCTGCTCCAGTCCCCCCTCTCCAGGTGCACATGCAGGAAGGGCAGAGGGCAAGGGGACCTGTTTGGGCATCTGGGCTTAAATGGCTTTCAATTTTGCCGCCTGCTCTCCAATAAGAATTGAAAAGTTTGAGTAAATGTAATCAGAAGTGATCTAAAGCTTGTAAAAAGCAATGAAACAAAATGATACAAAAGGACTTAAATGACCTTTCCATGGAGAAAAAAGTCTCAAGAGCACAACTCAGATACGACATTTTTAAGCTTCTCTCTCTCTGGTTCTCATCAGGCAGAAGGAAGAGAGGAGAGAGGAACCAGGTTTCTTTAAGTATAGTAATGGGATTCCTATCTTTGAGATGCCTTAAACCTCCTATCATCTGGTTGGATTCACTCTCCTAAGAGAATGGAACACAGAAACTTTACAAAGTCTATTTGTTTAGTTAATTTATTCAAAAAATATCTATTAAGCACGTACTATATGCCAGGCATTGGGTATACAATGATGGGAAAAGAAACAGCACCTTTCTTTCAAGGTGCTCATGGAGATATATATTTACAAACGATGGTAAGCGTGATAAAAGAAAACAACATACAGGTAAACTCAAATCCCAGTCCAGCCTAAATGAAATTAGAAAACGGCAGTGCAACCTAACATCGACACCCACTCCCGGGACACCTTCCTTCCCTCTGTGCTGCTCCACTCAGCCTCCAGCTCTTTGTGGTAGACACCCCTCTGGAAGCCCTCCTGAGACTCTGATAGTGCAATTTAAGAATCCTTCACTGGCCCTAGCCGGTTTGTCTCAATGGATAGAGTGTCGGCCCGTGGACTGAAGGGTCTTGGGTTCGATTCCAGTCAAGGGCAGGTACCTTGGTTGCAGGCTCGATCCCCGGCCCTGGTCAGGGCAGATGTGGGAGACAACCAATCGATGTGTCCCTCTCACATGGATGTTTCTCCCTCTCTGTCTTACCCCCTCCCTTCCACTATCTCTTAAAATCAATAGAAAAATATCCTTGGGTGAGGATTAACAAACGACCAAAAAGAATCCTTCACTGTACACAAATAAATCAACAGCAGTATTGAGCCAGCTCCTTTGATCTGATAAGCTCCATTTGAGTGTAAGCTGAACTGTTAGCACTTTTGAGTTGGAACTGAGTTCCCAGCAAGATGCCAGTAGAGTTGAAAGTAATTGCACATGTCAACTGGATAAAGTCCTGTAGTCGTTTAGGAAGACAGATTACACCAGGGTTTTCAGCCTCTTTTCAGTCTGCAGAGAACATGCACATTTGTGGTGACTGAGTCCTAGAGCATTCTGCCCTGGAAAAACAGTGCAAAAATTGAGAATTTAGCAAATGGTGTTGAAGTAAAGTGTTGGTTTGCATCCTAGACTGTAAACGCCTCCAGGCAGAATGATTTCTTATCATGTTGGTGCTCCTAGGCCTGAACTCTGGTTTGGCACGGAGAAGTGTTCAGTGTTGGCTGGATGGATGGATTAGATAATATTTGTCATTCTTTTTTTCTCCTCATTCCCACCGCTGCCATGCTTTGCTAACGCAGTAATAGGAACTAGCTGGTGTGGGAATAGGGGGTATGTTTCCCTGCCTTTGGGATTCAAGGGGACCCTTCTAGGATAGGCCCATGTCTGGTTTCCGCTATAGATTGGCACACAAACTAAAGCGCAGGTCCACTGATGGTGAATCATGGCTATACCTTAAAAAAAAAAAAAAGAATAATATAAATGAAACTACTTGAAAATGAAGTCGGAGCTGCCATCTCAGAGGAACTTACTTGCATATCTTAGTCTTCAAACCTTGGAAATGTTAAAATAGGGCAAAATAACCTCTAGACTGGGCCTAAAGCAACACTGTCTCTCCAACTGTTTGCAAAGATACGAAGAAAGCAGATATTATGACTACCAGACCAATGACTGCTGGACTCAAAATTAAAAATATTGTTTAGAATTAGCATCACTATGTTGGCTTATCTGCACCTACTGAAATGCCTTCCTTCTATTGATGTAATTGTTCCCCTCCCCTTTCTCATAAATACCCCTCGCTTCACCTCCTAATTGGAACACTGTTTGGGTTTCTTCCTGAATCAGTGCTTCTCAAATAACTATTCTTTGGATCACAAATAAATGCTTGTTGCCTTTCACTTTTATTTTTAGGTTCCCATCAGCCATGAGAGGCAGCACGGATAACGTTTAAAATAGAGAACTAAAATGTTCTGTAGTAGAGATACTGATTCTTCTTGCATGGCTAAGTTTAGGACAGACAGCTTGGGACATGGATGCATTTATGCTTCTCCGTGCAATGGGCTCTCTCCAAAAATACCCTAAAGTCCTTCGTTTTATACTAGGGGAGATGAACCACCATAAACCAAGACCTTTTCCAACTCCATCTGACTCACTCTGACCAAATCCATGGTCTAGAGAAGGTGTGTTTAGGGAAGATGATCTGAAGGGTTTGTGGCTCATGCTTCCTTTTGGAAAACTGAACACGCTCACCTGCCCCTATAGATTGTGTTGGGTGCCCCACTTCACTCCCACCCTTTTCCATTTCACCCCTAACCCCAG
This sequence comes from Cnephaeus nilssonii, assembly GCF_951640355.1. Classification (NCBI taxonomy): domain Eukaryota; kingdom Metazoa; phylum Chordata; class Mammalia; order Chiroptera; family Vespertilionidae; genus Cnephaeus; species Cnephaeus nilssonii. Next base: position 58,242,825 of record NC_137082.1, read on the forward strand.
ACCCTGCAGTGGCACATGAGGTTGTGCTTTGTTTGTTTGTTTTCTGTGTCAGAAGGAGGGATGGGTGAAAAAGATTGCAGTCTCTGTCTGATGGTCTTCACATTGTTCCCAGAAAAGCTCCCACGAGAGTCAGTACCATTAACTGTGGGGAGAAGAGCGCAGCTTTCTTTCACATGTTCATTCCACAGATATTTTTAAGGCATCTGTTGCAGATGGTGCCATTCAAAGAGCTGGAGCAATAAGTGTCATGAAGGAAAACAAAGCATAGCAAGGGACAGAGGAGTGACATGGGGTGGCACCAGTGGCTATGAAATAGTGCCAGGAAGAACAAGGACCTTGGGGTGGGGGAGTGAAGAGGATTCCAAGGATGGGCAGCAGCAGTGCTGGAGCCTAAGGTTGGAACACACCCTTGCTGGGGTTCAGAAGGTCAGAGCTCCCCATCCCACGGGTCGAGGTGCCCTGGTGAGCAGCTAATGGTTACAGGTGTCCTGCGAAGGCCGGAGGGCAGAATCTGGGCAGCTGCGATGGGATTAAAGCTGGGAAGCACTGTGGGTGAGGGGGACAAGAAGGCCGTGTGCCTGGAACAGAAAAGTCCAGAAGAATAACTGGAGAGGTCTGAGAGGCAGCATGCACCATATTGGGCAAGGCCTGGTGGTAATTACTTGAAAGGAAGTAGAAAAGCAATAAGCATATCACAGACTGTTCCAGGCACTGAAATCTGATAAGAACCTGATAACTGGAGATGATAAAAGCTACAGCCTGATGCCTCACATAATGGCTCTAGTGATCAATTCCTTTATCATTAAAGTGAATCAGATCATATCACTATAAATTACAAAAGTCAAGTTAAAGAATAGCCAGGTGAACTGGCCTGTTTGTAAATAAAATGTTATGCCCCATCGGTCTACTGGGACAAGAATGAAATGTAGGACAAAAAATACAAAGAGTTACCCACGTGAGACTTTGTAGACCAACCACCTGAAAAGTGGTTCAGATATCCCACAGATAGTCAGCCACGTTGGCTGTGGCTAGGAATAAGACATGCATCCATCTGACAGTGATTATATGGTTTACCCACAGAAAGTGAGGCTGGGCTGTGGAGAGGGAAACATATGGAAATGTATACAATAGCTTCCCTTATCTGTGCTTTTTTTCCAGTTTTAATGTCCTGTGGTCAACCATGGCCCAAAAATATTAAATGGCAAATTCCAGAAATAAACAACTCATATGCTTTAAATTGCACACTGTTCTGAGTACTGTGATGAAATTCCACACCATCCTGCTCCATCCAGCCCTGGACATGAACCACCCCGTTGTCCAGCATTTCCACGCTGTGTATGTTCCCACCCCGTTGGCCACGTAGTAGCTGTCTCAGTTAACAGATTGATTGCTGGGGTATCACTGTGCTTGTGTTCACGTGACCCTTATTTTACTTAATAATGGCCCTAAGGCACAAGAGAAGTGATGTTGGCAATTCAGATATGCCAAAGAGAAGCTGTAAAGTGCTTCCTTTGCATGAGAAGATATATATATATATATATATATATATATATATATATATATATATATATGAAAAACATAGAATATACTAGATGCCTGGTGCATGGATTCGTGCACTGGTGGGGTCCCTCGGCACTGGTGCATTCTCTGCAATCTGGGACCCCTTGGGGAATGTCAGGCTTGCCGGTTTCGGCCCGATCCCTGCAGCCCAGGCAGAGGGACCCTCTAGTATGCAAATACAATCTTTGGTTAATCTCTTCCTGCCCTCCCCCTACCCCTTTCCCTCTGAGACAGTCTGTTCCATGTTTCCATGCCTGTGCATTGAGCATCTGCCTCCTGGTGGTCAATGCATGTCATAGCTACCGGTCGAATGGTCCAATGGTCACTTAGGCTTTTATATATATAGATAGGGTTCTGTACTTGCTGCAGTTCCAGGCATCCACTGGGGGTCTTGGAATGTATCCCCATGGAAAAGAGGGGACTGATGTACTGCATGAATCCTAAGAAACTATGCCTGGGTCCTGGTGAGAGGCCTTTCTCGTAGGTTCACATTCAGGGGGAAAAAAGGATGGTGGGTTAATGCTATAAGTTTTGGTTTTCAATCTTCTCTGTCCTAAAGGCTGAGGTTGCAACTCCAAATGGGGAATCTCACTGTACGTATTGCCCTCTCAGCTGCTGCCGAGAAACACACCCCTGCCCTCCATCTCTGGCCTGCTCTACTAGAGGGTGAGAGCACACACCACAGCAAGGCCCAGATCGGCAGCCTCTGCGGCAGCGACCAGGCTGGACCCAGGGGACGGCAACGTTAGGTGCGGGGCTTGCACTAGCAGCTCTTCTTTCGTTGGCCTCTGCTTCACATGAAAAAGACCCTAAATCTCCAGGGTTTCTTTCCCATTGGGAAATCTTACGTGGGGCTCATGCTTCTCTTTTATACCTGTTAACCTCCATGTGGCTCTCCTTAGAGCAATATATGGCCACTTTACTAAACGTCAGTTATTAAGAGCTGAAACTGCCCCAGGTGTTATTTTCTTCAAGTAACTAATAGGCTCTGATCTTGACCCATTAAAGGGCACTAAAGTGGGGTGTCCAGTGGCAGGTGGTGGGGAGCTAATTATTGGCAAGGATTTATCAAGTCATAGAACTGCCCCTCTAATTATTCCTTTGCCCATTGCAGCTGAAACTGCAGGGATCTCCAGCAGAGAAAATGGGAAGGCAAAGGAGGTGAAAACAAGTTTCAGTTAACATGCTGAAGTTACCACTTTTTGCAGCTCGCAGAACTACAAGTTTAAGCAGCTGCACCAAAGATAGAAGCAGTTCTGTCTAAGCTGAACCAATGATCTCTCAATCAATTCATCAGTTTGAAAGTCAAATTTATAAGACAGCAAAGTAGTTTATTGATATATTTTTTTCTTACAAAAGTATCCTGCAGATGGATGCTCAAATGGCTGGAGGTGGGAGGTAGAAAGAGGGGTTGGGGGAGAATTAAGGGAATATTTGCAAAAGAGCCACTGCTGGCGTTTAAAGTTGTTATTATCTTCAATTAAGCCTCATAAAACAATGCCTTGGTGTGAAATCAGACACTGGATATCGGGAGATTTATATACATAAGGCAGAACATGAACCACCATGAGTACAATCAGGGGTAATTTTGAACCAAGACAATTCTATCAATTCTTCCTCTCCCTGCTTCTCCCCCACCCTTCACAGCTTTATCAGCTGAGCTAGAGTTTGCACAGCTGCAACTGATTGAACTCCCGCTCACCTTTTCCAGAGCCTTTACTAGGTCCCCCAACCTACCAAAGCTGATATTAACCAGTCAAGTGAGAAGATTAGGAGCCAGGAATGATAAGAAGGAAGGTGGGGTAATCCAAGATGGATATGGTTGGAAAACCTGTGGACATATTAACTCAGATAATCAAGGCTTATGCAGTAATTGAGAAGATCTAAAAATAAAAGGTTTTAAAAATGATTTATCATTTTGAGTTATATAAGAAAACACAGGCAAGCAAGTAAAGGCACTAGTAAAAATCTGCCTTGTTCTGAAATGTCCAAATCATTCTGGGGGTGTGGTATTAACATCAGAAACAGTTCCATAATTAAGAAAGCATTTTATCTGAAGACCCACACCTTTTAAAACATAATTTTGATTCAGAACCAGTTTGAGGCGGGAAGTGTGGATTGCCTATTCAGTAGTTTAATCCTATTAAGTCTGTCTTTGGCAGCACAACAAAAACAGGCGGTTTTCTAAGATGGTTTAGGGCTCCCCCATTATGCAATTGAAATCAAGAAGAGTTATATTTGGAAAGGATCATTACAAACTACTCACGGGTTCAAACTGTCAACTGTTTTCAAACAGAGCCAGGGTTGTGTATGATGGGATGGAGGAACAAACCCAGAAGGAAGGCTCTGAATGAACACATTCAGTTATCATTATGGTTAACAGCAACCCTCTAAAGCACAAGGCAGGAGATAAGCTTCAGTTTGCTCATCAGCTTCTGGTTGAAACCCTCCTGTGGCACACATTCAACTAGAATGCCGCTAATGGATTAGCAGGTTTAGAAGTATGTACTGATGTGTGTGGGTTTTCAAATTCAGCAGACAACACAGCAGGTGCATTTTCTCTTGCACTCCTCACATGAACGTTCCACAATGCTTCTGAAGTGACATGTCCCACAGGTATCAGTTGAGCCCTGGCTGGTGTGGCTCAGTTGGTTGGAGTGTTGTCCCATGCACCAAAAGGTGGCAGGTTCGATTCAGGTCAGGGCACATACCCAGGTTGTGGTGCATGTCCAAGGCAGCCAATTGATAATTGATGTTTCTCTCTCTCTCTCTCTCTCTCTCTCTCTCTCAATCTCCCTCCCTCCTTCCCTCCCTTGTTCCTGGGTCACACTTATGCCATGTTCTCTTAAACAGAGAGGTCCAGAAGAATATATGTCATAAAAGATAATCGATTGGCGTGGTTATTTTCATCTTTCCTCGAGTTTCCCCCAGAGCTGTTGGAATGGATCAGAAACACCAAGTGCCTCTGAGTTCTCTCTGGAAAAGAATAAGGAAGAGGGGAGGCACAGGTTTGAAAGAGGACACCAGGAAAGAGGCTTGAGAAATGAAAGGGCAGATGCTGAGAAGAATGTAACGTTCATTTCCACCAGCGCGGCAGAGCGCTGCACCCGGCCTCGCAGGTACCCATCCGGCGAAGCGCTCGCCTTTGTTTTGTTGCTTTGACACTTCTCATGGAGCAAGAGTTCCTAATACATTTTTAGTGTAAATTTGTCAACATCACTCTCTTTACTTTTTTTTTAAAATGTTTTTATTGATTTTTAGAGAGAGAGGAGGGAAGAGAAAGAGAGAGAGAGAGAAACATTGATGAGAGAGAAACATCAACATCAATTGGCTGCCTCCTGCAGGCTCCCTACTGGGTATCAAGCCGGAAACCCGGGCATGTGCCCTGACCAGGAACTGACCGTGACTTCAGCCACGACCTCCTAGTTCTGTGGTCGGCAAACCGCGGCTCGAGAGCCACATGCGGCTCTTTGGCCCCTTGAGTGTGGCTCTTCCACAAAATACCACGGCCTGGGCAAGTCTATTTTGAAGAAGTGGCGTTAGAAGACGTTTAAGTTTAAAAAATTTGGCTCTCAAAAGAAATTTCAATCGTTGTACTGTTGATATTTGGCTCTGCTGACTAATGAGTTTGCCAACCACTGTCCTAGTTCATAGCTTGATGCTCAACCATTGAACCACACCAGCCAGACATCACTCTTTCTCAATAAAGAACAATGATGAATATCTCCTGTAACTCCCCACAATTCCATTCAGCACTTCACTTTTTCTACTTTCTAAAGAGTTTGTCGAAGCCTTTCTAAAAAGACAGGCGGCTTACACTCCTACATTAGACTGGCTGTGGCAGAAATCTCTTCTTACCGTAATTGCTTGGGGACCTTCTTCGGCTGGTAAAAGCTGAAAGCCTGCCTCTAAGGGTTGGGCTTTGTCAGAGAAAGAACTACAAAGGCACGGATTTGTGTAGTTAAAGATGCTCTAAGCTGGGCTTATGTAGCTTTATTCCTTTGTCCTGAACTCCCTTTACCTCAAAAACCACCTGCAACTGTCGGTTGCTAATTACTAACTGCTTCTGAATCTGAAGGGAAAAAGGAAAAGCAATGAAATCGACACAAACTTCATCTGCCACCACTAGGAGAGTCAGGGGAGACAAAGGGAAGGATCCTTTAAACACTGTTTTTCATTTTGTTTTTAAAGAATTCCTTCTCAGAAGGAGATGTGTGCTTCGATAAATGACAATAACAAAGGGGCCTCTTTCTAGAGACCATCTTCAATTAACCTCTGCGCCCAGGAGACTTCATTTAACCAAAAAGCTATAAAAGAAAAAAGATAAAACTTAAAGATATGCTGATGTGAGGTCTATAATTGCTTTCTATAGGATCCTAACCATAAAATATTTGCTATTTATTTTAAAAATTAAAGTTTCTTTTATTATGAAAGTAATATATGTGCACTATAGAAAAATTGGAAAATAAAATATAAAGATAAAACAAAACCAAATTTGGTTTCAATACCAAAATAACTGCTGTTTAACATTCTAGTGCATTTTCTTCCTTTTTTTTTTCTGGGCACAATTTCTTGACAAGGTTCTGAACTATATGTGTATGTCTATAGGCACATATACAATTTTGGATAGTTCTTAAATTTATAATATAATATAATATAATATAATATAATATAATATAATATATCAGGTTTTCCACCTTTATTATTATAAACTTTTCTGAAACATACTTTTTACATTCTAATAAACCATTGAAGTGGATGTTTCATAACTTACTTAACCTTTTTTTTACTCGTAGACAAGTATTCACCACCAACAAAGGTTGTTCAAATCTTTCACCATCATAAATAAGGCTGTGGTGAACATCTTTGTAACTTTTTCTTTGTTTCACATTATTTCTGCAGAACAGATTTATAGAAGGATACTGTAAGTTAAAAAATAATGAACATTTAAAAAGTTATTTGAGATTTCAGCACATGGCTTGGGTAGTATCTTAGGGCTTAGATGGAAGTAGAGTGGGAGTTTTGCTGTTTTATTTGTTGTTGTTGTTAATCCTCACCCAGGAATATATTTTTTCCATTGATTTTTCCATTGATTAGTTGCCTCTTGCGTGAGCCCTGACCAGGGCCAGTGATCTAATCTGCAACTCAGGTATGTGCCCTTGACTGGGTTTTGAACCCATGACCATTTGGTGCTCGGGCCGATGCTCGAGCTTATCAGTATTTTTTCTGGCCTTTCATAGTGCTTTAATAATTTTGGGGGTAAAAATTATTCATTTTAAGGGGAAGCTAGAAAAAAATAAAGAAAAAATGTTGGTGCAAATCCTTTGTAGATTTTCCATGTTTTAATATTCACTCCAGAGATGTGATCAGAAGCCCATGAAGTCCTCTTAAACAGAGATTCACAAATTAAATAGAGATTTGAGACCAGGGCAGGGCTGAGGATACTATTAACACAACTTCCATATTTACAGATAAGAGAGAGATAAAAGGTAGGGATGTAACCTCTATGGGGCTCTGGCTAAAAGAAGTGGGGATAAAATACATAAAGTGGCATTAACAGCTTGAAAATAAAATGGAAGCCTTTTTTAAAAAAAATATATATTTTTTTGTAGAAGTTAACATTCGCCAGTCTCCTGGATTCTTATTATCACTTATTTCCAGAAGTTCTTTCCCCAAATAAGAAATGGTTGAAACTTTGTTCCTCAAGATGGTGTGGGGGAGACAGGCAACCATCCCACTCTCTCCAAAAGGAAGTGGTTTATTTTCAGATGCATAAGAAAAAAAGCGAGTACTTTCTGCTTCTGTGTAGATGTTGGAGTCATCCAAGAAACTTTTAGTCTTCATTGAAGCAGAAAATTTCCCAAGGAAATCCTCCATTTTTACCTATCTATCAACTACCAACAAATATTCATGGGACAAATCTTAAGTGAGAGAACTGTAGGCTTGTGTTTCAAAGGCTAATTGCTGAACCACTGCAAAGCTTAAATTAAGTGGTATTTAAACTCTTTAACCCTGTTGCAAGGTACTGGGTAGAGACCTTTTGTAATGTAGTGCAGGCTTCAAGACTGCTATAGACCAAAGTTGAGAGCGTTCATTCTCTTGATTTAAGCAATTTAGAAAGTATTAAAGGATTTTGGAGTGTGGGTTTCTTTTTCTTTCTTTTTTTTTTTTTTCTGATGGACAGCTATTCATTCATGTTTCAGGTAACTAATTTTTAAATAAAAAGAAAGTTACTACAATTTGTGTCAGTTTTTACCTGGATTTACATCAATCTTCTTTTGATTTAATGAGATACAATAAACGTGCTGTCAATAAATTAGAGAAGATATTGCTATAGCTGCCATCTGAATTTAACAAATAAAAAATTCCATAAGCTATATAAACAGAGCATAACTGGTATTAGGATTATTTTTTAAGAGAAGTTGCGCTCTATTGAAGTTCAACTGTGACTCGATATGTCACTCAAGTCATGCTAGATTATTTAAAGGACAATGGATACTATTGTCCTTGAGAATTCTTTACCTTCACCTTTTTCTAAGTGAAGATTGTCTTTTTTGTTTTGAGTAGTTGAATATTATTAAAGAGAATGTAATTTAGCTCATAGGTTGTAGAATGGTGATAAAGAATACTTGGATAGGAGTGGGAAGAAAGGTAGTGGGTTCGGACAGTGCTAAGAGGCACTGTGTACAGGAAGCAGTAGCTAAATGTAACTATGGGTGGTTTCCCATTGGTGAAAGTTGGGTAGTGGTAAGTGGGCCTCTCTAAATGTGTCAATAATTGTTTTTGTTTTTTTGACAGGCAGAAGACGTCATATAATAGAGATGAAACAGTGCCTGCCCATCTACATTCTCTGCTAAGGACACCACTCTTCTCAAACTCCCCATTGAGGGAGTTGTGGCTGCTGCTGTCATTGGAGGCCCAGGGGACAGGAGAAAGAGAGTGCGGATGAAAATGTGGTCATAGAGATAATGGGTGAAAATGTCCCAAACTTGGGGAAAAACATGGGTAAATACAATAGACATTTCTTCTCTAAAATTTTCTAAGTTATGTTTGGCATTTGAAGCAGAGTATAACATTGTATGATAGCCTCCTCAATGTGTGTGGAGAAAATATTTAAGATAATCCTATATAATAAAACGGTAATATGCAAATTGACCCCAACGGCGGAATGACTGGGAACGACTGGTTGCTATGACACGCACTGACCACCAGGGGGCAGACACTCAACACAGGAGCTGCCCCCTGGTGGTCTGTACGCTCCCACAGGGGGAGCTCTGCTCAGCCACAAGCTGGGTTGATGGCTGCGAGTGCAGCGGGGGTGGCGGGAGCCTCTTCCACCTCCGCAGCAGTGCTAAGGATGTCCAACTGCGGGCCTAAGCCGCAGTAGGACATCCCCCAAGGGCTCCCGGGCTGCCAGAGGGATGTCTGACTGCCAGCTTAGGCCCAATCCCCCAGGGAGCAGGCCTAAGCCAGCAGGCAGACATCCCTCTCTCAGTCCAGGACCCCTCGCTCCTTACCACCTGCCTGCTCGCTGCTCCTTAGTGCTGCCTCGGAGGCAGGAGAGGCTCCTGCCACCGCCACTGCGCTTGCCAGCCTTGAGCCCTGCTTTCTACTCCCCCTGCGGGAGCGCACTTACCACCAGGGGGCAGCTCTGTTGAGCATCTGCCCCCTGGTGGTCAGTGCACATCATAGTGACTGGTCGTTCTGGTTGTTCTGCCGTAAGGGTCACTTAGGCTTTTATTATATAGATAAAAAGTTAAAAGATGATGGAAAGAAGTTCCTTGAAAATGATAACAGGAAACAATGTCTCATTATGATTTTCTGGCCAATGTCAACATTTTGGAAGAGACAAAGGCTTTTCAGAAGCTAAGTAGTGGATGGTGCGGACTGGTTTTCTTAAACTTAAAACTTTAATTGTGGGAGAAAATATATGATGAAATACGAATATCAGATGGAAAAGAAATTCAAGGTTGGGCTTTAAGAGAGACTAGATGGCAATCCTACCCAGAAATTCAGGATGAGTTGTCTTGGTCAGAAATATACTTTTAAGGTATGAAACAGGTGTTTTCTCACTGACTTTTGTAACTGGGTTATGAATGTTCACATCTTTGCTTTACAGCTCAATCAAGAGACCGGTCAGATCAGGATTAAATTATTGTATTTTTTTACTTAGTCTAAGGCAGAGACCTCTGATCATTTTATCAGCCACAAAACAGAATTTACCACCTGCTTAGTTTATAAGAGAGTTGGCAAAAATTCTTTTTTTCCCCATTCAGTGCTGTCTAACAATACTATAGCTAGATCAAAGGATTAGACATTTGATCTCTAAATCCAATATAATGCCAAATGAAAAGTGTAATATGAAACTTTAAGCCCAAAGAGTATTTTCTTTTTATATGCTTTTTCTCTATGCATTTTAATTTCTCTGTATTTTACATCTTTAATTTCACTTTAAACAGACATTCCACAGTTGGACAAACCAATATGAAAAGCCATGTCAATAATATGTGAACAGAACGGTTTCTTTTAAAAAGAGGTATTTTCAGAAATTTTAATGGAAAACACAGGTTTTGGACATGGCAGGAGTTAAATGAATATTTGTGGGAAGAAAGCATCAAAGAAAAGAGTCCTCTCACTTAGCAGACAGGTTTTGTATTAAATTATTTCAGGGCATACCATACTTCAGTAAGCATTTACTGACAGGCAACGAGAATTTAAGAGCCTGCTCTGTCCACTACTAGCTGTAGTACTTTGGTCAAGTTGTATAATAAAGTCTCCAAGCTGTAATTATTATTTTTCCTGTACTTCATTCCTAGTCAGGAACTGCATAGGTCACATCATAGAATATTCCTTAGGATTACCTGAGAGAATCTATGCAGCCATTCATAATGCTTTTTAAGTAGTAAGTAACCAAAGGTTTAGCCATTATTAGTATTAATAAACTAAGGTTGGCTGAGAAATTTAAAATCAAAGACAGGGTAGAGGCATTGTAGTTAAAACTTACATAGTGCTTTCTTATTAATGATCTCATTTGAATATCACAACAACCCTAAAGAACAGCTGTATATTCCAGTTTTAATCCAATACTCTGAAGTGAAGGTTTGGGTATATTGGCGGTGCCAAGTCCTACTTTTAACTAAAATATTTGGACGACTGAGTAAGGGTGTCTGTTTTCCCACAGTTATGTGGGTAATTGCCCATTTTTGCATTTTACTTTTCTACAGTAGCTCTAACCCTAAACGAATAGTCCCAGTTGCAATGGTTTATATAAAAACTTGTTCAAGCTATTAGCTGGAGAAATATCTGGGTGCTTGAAGCAGATTATATAGGCTGAGAGAATGTAAGATTCTATCATATTTATACAAGCCCAAAAGTCAATAAATCAAAGGAAACCTAATTACAAGTCACTCTAACTCCATTCCCAATTTGCCGTGGTTCGCTGGGACCAATCTGTCCATCTTCACTCATGTTGCTAAGGGATCCTTAGGGCCTCTTAGAACTCAGCCCATCGCCAGGACTCTCCCAAATGACACCAGCCACTTTTTGGTGCACTTTTGTGTATGGTTTCATTTTGCTAATGTGAAGAATGAACAAGGCTGGAAGAGAAAAGCTTAACAGTATATTTTGTTGAAAATTTGAACAATTAAAATGGATTGACACGAAAATCAAAGACTCAGAATGTGGGCTGTTGTGGGGGGAAGTTATAACTAATAACTGCTATTTGCCAAAATGAGGAATTTTTTTCAGGCAAGGGGAAGTTTAGGAAAAAGGGATTGTGTTGTGAGTATCCAAGAATAAGGAGTAAAGGAAGAGAAACAGAAGGGAAATTTATATCATGTTGTAAAAACACGAATGTAAATTTGACCTGTGTACATGGGGGAAATGTTTAAAATTAGAGCAAAGTCATTTCCTGATTTCCACAGATGAGTACACTCTTTCAAAAGTTAGTACATCCTGTCATCCTGTGAGAAAGTAGATTTTCTGTTTTCTACATGAAATTGTATTTTATTCAATGTGAGAAGGAAACTAGTAGAAGAAAATTAGTATACTAATACTGAGATGATGTGAGAAAGAAAGGGAAAATGAGAGAGAGAGAGAGAGAGAGAGAGAGAGAGAGAGAAGAGGGGAGGAGAGGAGAGAGAGAAAAGAGGGGGAAAGAGAGAGAAGAAGAAGAAGGAGGAGGAGGGAGGGGGGAGAGAGAGAAGGGAAGAGAGATAGATAGAGAGGCATGTAGAAGTAATGGGATGGTAGAATGAAGGATACATAACCTTATCCTATCTAATAAAGAGGGAATATGGTAATTGACCATCACACCCTCACAAAGATGGCAGTGCCCATAGCCAATAAGGAGGGAATATGCTAATTGACTGCCATGCCCTCAAAGATGGTGGTGCCCAGTCCCCTCAGCCCCGCCGAGGTGGCAGGTGCATGGCACAGCCAGGCCCGCCCCTAGGCGGGTCCGGCCGCTCTGCACGCCTGCCTCCAGAGTCCCCCAGTCTCCTTAGCCCCCCAGCCACCCAGGGCTGGCCCGAGGCACAGGCAAGCCTTGGATGGCGGCTGCCCAGCCGCCCAGGGCCGCCCGAGGCTCAGGTAACCAGGGCCGGCCGAGGCTTGCGCTGCAGTGGCAGCAGCAGAGGTGTGATGGGGGCGTTGCCTTGTCTTCCCCTGATTGCCCGGTTGCCTCCTGCCCCTGAGGGCTCCCGGACTGTGAGAGGGGGCAGGCCGGGCAAAGGGACACCCCCCCCCCCCGCCCAGTGCATGAATTTTCATGCACCGGGCCTCTAGTTATATCATAAAACAGTGGATTAAAAAAAGAACAAATCTATGGTATAGAGAACTGTGAAAGGTGATATTAAAATTCTTAAGGTTGTACTTCTAAATACCTGAGGTGCATACTTAGAATCTACTGTAATGGTTTATAACTCCTTTAATGGCTCGTTTTTCCATGACTGTAAAGATAATACATCTTAATGTTCAGTTTGATGTAAGGGTGAAGCCCTGTACAAAAACCTGATATTTTATGCTTGTCCACTCCAAGGGCAAGTGACATCTTCCTGCCCTACCCGCCTGCAGCTGCAGCCAAGCCTGCCTCCTTCCCACCGGGAGAGCTGCCGGCTGTGGCCCATTGCTTAGGACGAGACACACAGAGCCCACGAAGAGCAGATGCCATAACCTCCTCGGCGTTTTTGTTCACTGCTCCCTGGTTTGGGGTGTTCTCCCACAGAGGACCCCTCCAAGTCAATTTGGATTCTAAATATAACAACAGAGTGAGGAATGGACCACCTCTCATCTCCTTGGACAGGCTGGTCAGATGCAGCAAACACTACACACGATTTCGTGGGATCAGTATGTTCCCTGCAATATTTGGGGTCTACACACGCGACAAAATTATTCACTATTTCCCTGAAATTTAAATTTAACTGGCAACCTGGATTTTATCTGGTAACCCTGTTGTTGAACTCCGGGAAACCTCGGGAGTATCTGGAAGGGTCTTAGAAAGGTCAGGTGTTTGGCGTGAAGACCATGAGACAAGAACTGTTGCAGGAAGGATAAGGTGTCTCTCAAAGAAATCCTCTGAGTGGGAGCAAAACATAAGCCACCTGGAGTCTCCTGCCACTTTAACTGTAAGACCCCCTGAGGCGGAAAGAGTAAGCCAGCGGCCCTTTTCCTTCCCTTCCTCCTTCTGAGCAAGCATCTGCGTCTTGTGTATTGAAGGGGTGGTTTCAGCACAGAAGAGCAGCTGGCAGGCGATGAGACTGGTGGAGTGAGGAATGGAGCAGACCCGGGGAAAGGGCCAGGTGTGGGGTGGGGATGATGAAAGGGAGAAAACACCCAAAGACAGTGATAGGCTACAGGCACAGGGCAGACCTTCAAGCTGCACTTACTGCACGAATGCAAACACACACATGCAATATGCCCATGATAATGAAACAAATAGTTTTCCATTGCATGAATCAGCGGTATTTAATTTATAAATCTCCTGTGGTTGTTCTGACAGAATTTCTGAGTGAACGAGAACGCACAGCCTCGGTCTCTGCTTGGGGCTGGCCCGCGGGGGAAGAGCGGCTGAGCTCCCTGCAGGTCCCGTGCAATGTCTGGGGGCACCTCTTTGCATTGGCCAAGAAGGAACTCCTGTTGTTTAGCCGCTAATATTTTTTTCTCCCCCAAATTCCTGCTTCAACCTCATAGTTCTAGTTAGCAGGATTTTAACTCAGGTTTGAGGGCTTATTCTCAAGCCTGCAAAAGTTCTCGGCTGAATGATAATGACAGACATTTGATGCACCTCGAACAGAAATGGAATAATACAATGTTGTGGCATAAGCTTTTTCTTCTAACTTAGTCATCATTATTTATCTTGATGCTAGGATGGATGATCTCGTAGAACTACTCTGTATTGTATTGGAGTGATGCTACATTTAATCATGAAGTGAAGCCTTGTTAAGATGGAGGGGATTTTCTTCTTGGACACAGATGTTATAAATATAAAAACACACAGGCATTGTTGTACATAACGCATGGCTGCATTCCCGGGCAGGTCCCAGTGTCATGGAAACCAGTCAAGCTCTCCTGTGCCTGTCTGCCTAAAATCTACCGATAAAAATACAGTTTAAAGGCATGAACCTAAATTCAATTTAGAGGGGAAAGGAGGTGCGCTATACACATGACAGTCAGAAGGTTTTAAAATAATGAAATAAGTCTGCCTTCTGTCACATGGAAGGGAACTCATAAAGTGTGCCGTCAACATTACTGGCTCATTCATTTCAGGTCTTTGGGGATAGGCATGTTGTGGCTATCTTGCAGTTCAAAGAGCATTCCAACTCTGTGATGCTCAACAACCACGGTGTGTGGTTTGTTTCGGGGGTCACACCCCTTAAAGCCAGAGCTGGTTATGGAGAGCAGAGTTGTTGGGGATGACTTTGCTGGCGCCTAGGATGCTGTGTGGGGATCTTGGAAGACCCGTCCCCTGTGCTGCCCCTCCTGGTCCCCTAGTTGCATGTTGCTCTGTTGAAAGCAGAGATGGTGAGGGAGAAAGAAGGCGGGGTGTGGATGTGGACGGAGGCCTTGTAGGGCACGGGTGGTGTTTTGCTATGGTGACTGTGTGACAACCGCAAGGACACAATGTGTTGTGTAACGGGGCTGTGGCACACCGGGCGCCAGGCCAGCCCGGGGCCGCGGGGACGGCCGCTCTGCTCACTCACCCGTGCTGCTCTGAATGGTCCTCACGGTGGTGGTGGTGCGCGGCGGGGAGGAGGACCTCAGCGACACGCACTCGTCGTCCTGGGAGCAGCCCTTCTCGATGGCCCGCACGTAGCTGTGGCTCCGCATGCGGAAGCAGCCGGGCATGGGCAGGTCCAGCGCCTCCACCGCCTGGGACTCCAGCTCGCTGAACACCGACTCGCAGACCGACTCGAACTGCCCGTTCACTTCCATCTCGCTCACCTGCGGGCACAGACAGGGCGCAGTCACACCGCGCGCCTCCTCCCGCCCGCCCGCGGGCAAGGGACCTCTCCCTTCTAGCGGCTCCAAACTGCAGCTCCCCAGAAGAAAGCCGCGTCCGATGGCTTAAACTCCAGTGCAGTTCATTTCCTCCGCATTACAGTGATTCCAGTGCGTGCCCAGGGGCGAATTCTCCTTATTCATAAACGCAACCCTAGGGAACAATCTTATGGGTCCATGTCAGAGTTCATGTGTTTCAATAGAAGCATCTCCAGCACAAACATTTTAGAAACTAGTATTTATTGTGCTTTCGGAAGTGATTAGTTTGTCAAATAATTTCAGTGTAGACTGAAGCTTAATTTAGTGTAAAGTATAAAAACAGGCTCTGTATTTTCTAACAAGATACTCATATTCTGCCCCCAAATAGAACAAAGCTGATATGTCAAAATTTGGAAAAGCACTATCAAGATTTTCATGCCATCTAAGTACTACCTAAAGGTTATGCTCTCCTTTTTAAAGAGCTGATAGATATGGTCCACTAATTATTTATAAACTAGAGGCCCAAATGCACGAATTCGTGCATGAATTCATGCATGGGTGGGGTCCCTCTGGGTGGCCTGAAGGGATTGGCTGAAACCCGCAGTCCAATGCCGCCTGCAGCTCCCACCTGCCTCTCCCGCTCATCCTGGCCCCACTGTGCCTGCTGCGTGCGGCTCACGCCTAATCAGTCCCAATTGGGAGAGGGGAATGGCCTACGGCAGTGGTCGGCCAACTCATTAGTCAACAGAGCCAAATATCAACAGTACAATGGTTGAAATTTATTTTGAGAGCCACATTTTTTAAACTTAAACTATATAAGTAGGTACATTGTTATTAACTTAATTAGGGTACATGGTATTTTGTGGAAGAGCCAAAGAGCTGCATGTGGCTCTCGAGCCGTGGTTTGCCGACCACTGGCCGACGGGATCAGGCTGAAACTGGCTCTCTGACATCCCCCAAGGGGTCCTGGGTTGTGAGAGGGCGCAGGCCAGGCTGAGGGACTCCACCAGTGCACAATTGGCAGGGGAGGGGACCCCGGGAGGGCTCCAGGGCATGTCCCACCCTTCTCGCACAGTCCTGTTCTGCTGGACCCCAGCAGCAAGATAACCTACAGGTCAGAGCATCTGCCCCCTGGTGGTCAGTGCATGTCATAGCGAGTGGTTGAGCATCCTTAGCATATCATTAGCATATTACGCTTTGATTGGTTGTTCGGTTGTTCTGCTGTTTGGCCTATTTGCATATTACCCTTTTATTATATAGGATGCTTTGTAAAAATTTTCCAAATGAGGCCTTCTCTTTTTTGAGGAATCAGTTTTTACTTATTTATATGCCTCTGTGTATAACTTACATTGGGCTTGAGCACCCCCTAAAAAATAAATATGTAAATAAATAAATAAGCCAGACCCAGTGCTCCAGTTCTCACTTTGCAGAGATGTGGGAGCATTCTTCAATTTTCTGTTCCTCTCAAAACCTCATGTCTAATTTCCTTAATATCAAATTCATGAGTAATTGAGAACTTAACAGGTTAAACTGCAACTAAGCTTAGAATACATGGTGAAAACTATTACAATATTTGACTCTCTCCTCATTTTATGTTATCTGAAGATGCACTCCAATAATACCTAATTCTTGAAACTTCAGATAAAAGTGACCAATTTCTTTAAGGCATACTAAGTGGAAAAGAGACATGGATTTCTTAAAAATCCTTTAGAGTTTAAAATAGTATTTTAACATACTTTATCTAATTTTATATAAGCCCTGCATGTTTTTGAGGCTAGTAATTACATATGTCTACATTAAATCTAGATTATCTATATCCATGTTTTTTTAGGAAGTACTGGAAGATGCATTGAGACTTAAAGGGACATGGTATTTGCAATTCATTGTCAAGGAGAGAGAGTTACATGCAATTCTTTTTTAAGTTTTAAATGACTTCAAAGTAAAAGCAAAATAAACTTTTGCTATGTATGTGTGTATGTATATATGTATACATGTATATGTATCACTTGTTACATTTTGCTTTTTAGTCACCATTTTGCCAAACATCACAAATAAATAGTACATCCATCCCTGTGAAGGTAACTATTAGACTTGGATAACTAGCTTTCTAAAGGTATATGTGTCCTCTTGGCTATTTTTCATAAACATTGAACCATAAAGTAAAACCACACACCAAACATGTACAATCCAACAGATTATAATAAGGAAAACACCTGTATAAGCACTACCCAGAGCAAGAAGCAGAACTTTTCCAGGCACTCAGCAGCCACTCCGTAAGCTCCATCCTAAGGACAATCCCCACCCTCACTCCAAAAGTAACCCATACTCTGAATTTTATTGCAATCACTTTTTTGCATTTCTTTTTCTTTTTTACCCAATTGTGCATTCCTGTGTTCTATAGTTTAGTTGTACAACTTTTAAACATTTAATGTATCTTTTAATTCACATTTAGCATACAGGTCTTCCTTCATCCATTTTTAAAATCATAATTCATCCATTGAAACATCTGGGTCATTTGACCTGTAGAGACTACCATAGTTTGGATTTGCAGATTTCATACTCACGGTGGGATTTAGCATATGTCTTTCTTTGTCTTTTATATTTCCTGAAAAGTATAAGCTGGATCCAGATTTTTTTCTTTTCTTTTTCTTTGGATCCAAAATTTTGACCAGACCCAGGCTCAATCCCTTTGGCAAGACTAGAAGTCATGTGTTCTTTCATTAGGAGGCACATCATGTGTGAATTGTCTCTTATATTGTTAGGAGCTATTCGTGCTCAAATGTCCAGATCCATTAACTCATTGAGGGTTTGCATAATGGTGATATTTTATTTCCAAAAACTTTTACTATTTAGGAATAGTTTTATAAAGAAATGCTTCCTCTCATGTCACTTGGTTACTCAATGGTTTAGTTCATATGGGAACTATAGGAAACAGGAATTTTCACTTTCATTTACTAAGTTTCAGGGTAATACATTTGTTCCCTCTTATCTAACAAAAGTGAACTGTATTTTAAAAAATATCAAAATGAACTCATAGGTGTAAACACATTTGATGGTTTTAAATATAGTTCATTTATTATTCTCAGTGAACTGAAATTTGTCTCAGCTTTGGCCAGTGGGAACCTCTTTGGTTGGCTCCAGAGTCCTTTTGACATGATGCTAGTAGTCTCAAGTAGCTTCCTCGATATCGGTTATGACAAAGTATTCCAAACTCATCTTATACGTTTCCTGCCCAGTCCTGGAGTCAGTATTCCCCACCAAATCCCTCATTTCTATTAGTGGGAATTGTTATCCCAAGAACACAATCTGCTCACTAGGAAACTTTATTGTCATTGCTACTCGTTGGCCATTGTTCCTAGGCTAACTCAGTGGACAGAACTAGGTTATGAATTCCTCCAATTCAAATCCAGACTGCAGGGTTTTTATGTTATCTCTTCTATATTATAATTATTTCTTTATTCCATACTAAATTCTGTTTCTCGTGCACACAGAGATGACAGGATTGGGATATTCTATAATAATTCAATTGCTTTATTCCACAATACATGCACAACAGCCTCATAATAACACATTAATACTACCACTGACCATATCATTACTGAAAACAGTTAACAATACTTTTTTTTTTTTGGGTGGGGGGTACATATGCTCTCTCCATTCTTTCCTCATTTTGAAATAGTTGTACTATATCCTATCTAATAATAGACAAATATGCAAATTGACCATACCTCCGACACACCCACAAGCCACACCCACCATCCAATCAGAGCGAGTATGCAAATTAACCCAAACCAAGATGGCTACAGCCACAGAGAGCAAGGTTTCCTAGGTAACAGAGGAAGCCAAGCTTTCTGCCTGCCCTTGCCAGGCCTAAGCCTCCACTCAAGCTACAAAGTTTCAATTATAGAAGGTAAACAAATTCAAACAAATGGCAGCAGAATGGAGCTTGAGAGAGCAGGCCAGGGTTGCCGCCGGCAACAGGGGAAGCAAAGCTTTCCGCACACCCTGGCCAGGCCCACCCGCTTATGGCTACAAAGTTTCAATTATAACCCAACAGAAATGGCTGCCAGCCGTGGAGGGAGCCCCAGGCTTGGCTCCGCTCCAGGCTACAAAGTTTCAATTATAGAAGAAAAATAAATTCCAGATACCAGGGCCTCCGCTTGGGTTGCCAGGGGGCGTGGCCGGCCTGCAAACCACCACAGGCCCCTCGATCAGGCCGCCCCATGCCCCAAGGGAACCCCACCTGATCTGGGACGCCCTTCAGGGCAAACCAGCTGGCCCCCACCCCTGTACCAGGCCTCTATCCTATCTAATAAAAGAGTAATATGCAGATTGATCATCACTGCAACACACAATATAGCTGCCCCCATGTGGTCAAAGATCCTGCCCCCATGTGGACACAAGATGGCCACCACAGATGGCCAGCAGGAGAGGGCAGTTGGGAGGCACCAGGCCTGCAAGTGAGGGCAGTTGAGAGGGACCAGGCCTGCAAGGGAGGGCAGTTGGAGGTGATCAACCCTGCAGGAGAGGGCAGTTAGGGGTGACCATGCCAGCAGAGGAGGGAAGTTGGGGGCAAACAGGCTGGCAGCGGAGTGGTTAGGGGGTGATCAGGCTGGCAGGCAGAAGCGGTTAGGGGCAATCAGGAAGGCAGGCAGGCAAGCAGTTGGGAGCCAGCAGTCCTGGATTGTGAGAGGGATGTCCGACTGCCGCCTAAACGGGCAGTCGGACATCCCTCAAGGGGTCCCATATTGGAGAGGGTACAGGCTGGGCTGAGGCACAACCCCCCTCCGTGCACGAATTTCGTGCACCAGGCCTCTAGTTTACATTATAAGAGCACATAACCTATATGTTCTGTCCCACTTCAGCCTACCTTTAGTCTTAGTTTTACTAATAACTATATATATATATATATATATATATATATATATATATATATTTTTTTTTAATATATTTTATTGATTTTTTTACAGAGAGGAAGGGAGAGGGATAGAGAGTTATAAACATCAATGAGAGAGAAACATTGATCAGCTGCCTCCTGCACACCCCTTACTGGGGATGTGCCCGCAACCAAGGTATATGCCCTTGACCGGAATCGAACCTGGGACCCTTCAGTCCGCAGGCCGACGCTCTATCCCACTGAGCCAAACCAGTTAGGGCATAGCTATATTTCTGAATGCTCAACACTGCTTTTTTATATAAAAGGTTATTCTTTATCAAATTTATACACAAATATAGGTCAAATAGTTCTAGATGGCCTCACTTCCCTCATCTGTAAAATGGTTAAAATAATACCTATCCCATATTGATGCTTTAAGGATAAAAATAAAGTAATATATACAAATACATACTATATTTATAGGCACATGGTAGGTACTGCAAAAATAGTGTATACTTTTTTTTATATAGTATAGTGAGAAGAATGAGACAAATTATTCCAACTCTCTCAAATTGAGTTTTGTAAATAAAGAAATGATCTTTCTTATAGTTCATATGAAATTAATGAGATACTAGTATGCAAAGCTTCTAGCCTGTATCTGGTAAACAATACATTGTTACTAAATGTATACAAACATTGTTTTCATTTCCATCCTTACAACTACTACTACTATTATTATTATTTTAAAATATTTTTTTTTTGATTTCAGAAAGGAAGGGAGAGGGAGAGAGAGAGAGAAACATCAATGATGATGAGAGAGAATCATTGATCAGCTGCCTCCTACACACCCCCTATTGGGAATTGAGCCTGCAACCTGGGCATGTGTCCTTGACCGGAATTGAACCTGGGACCCTTCAGTCTGCAGGCTGACACTCTATCCATTGAGCCAAACCAGCTAGGGCAAGCCTTACTTTTAAAAGCCCTAATTTTTATTAAATGTATATGTAGCAAAACATAAAAAGGGAGTAACCATATAAAAAGATGTTCAATTATTCTCTAACATTCAAGCACTATCTGTTTTTATGGTTATTTTATTTATGTGAGGTATGAATGTAAAAAATATAATTTAGTTATTCTAGACCAATTTCTTAGCTTACAACATTTTACTTTGATCTTTCTAGGAGACTTTGAAAAATATATGTATCAGGTTTTAAAAGGGTACAGGATATAATGCACTTAAATTCTATACTATTAGAGTTGCTACTAATGATTTATAAGAAAGCATATCTTCAACATTATAAAAGCCAACTACTTTTTGAAAAGTCTAGAATACATATATGGTAGTATTGCTTTGAAGAAGAAACTATTCTCCTTTGAATAATGGCAATGTTGGGACTGCAATTGAAAGTTGAAATTATCCTTAAACATGCTGTGTTACCTGAAAATTGAATATAGAACTAGATAAATGAGGTATCATTAGGAATCCATTTAGGATGGCTATTCTTCCTGTATTTTACTTAAGGTGAAATGATGATACCACTGAATTGCAGAGCTTTGCCTGCTATAGTATCAATGTGCTTCTTCAGTAATTTGTTGATATCTCATTAAACTCTCACCAGGAAGTAATATTGTCTCACAGAAGGTAATATCTCTGACTCAGGGACTACTAGCAGGCAGTTGCATGGGCACAATACCCTGATGGGGAAGTGACACACAATGTCCCAATGGGGGCAGTGACATGTGCTCCTGTTTTAAATGTATAAAATTATAAAAGCAGTGAATATGTATAAACATTTTTCCAATAAAAATTTTAAACCCACTGATGTATTCTGCTCACATAACAACTGTATTTATAGATGACTTTATAATTCTAGAAGACTATGTGATCATGAGGCTGTCCAGAATAAAGATAAGCTTAAAGAAGTTTTAAATGTTATATTATATTGTTTATTGTGAAAAAGTAAGGACAAGACAAGTCCAAATTTCACCAAATGAGGCACCAACCATTTCCCTGAGAGTTGGGTTTGTGAGCATCACTGGGCAGCATCAGCTAGCAAAAATAAGTATGCATGCTCTTAGAGATTTCTTTAAAGTAAGAAAATATTGACATTTCACATGCCAGTTTTCCGTGTCTCCCACCCTGCCCTGCTCTTAGAACCTCACTGTGGTCCCTGCCTTTCTTTGCTCTTCAAGAATCCATGCCCTCATTCCCTGTTGTCTGTGTCCATTGGTTAGGCTTATATGCATGCATACAAGTCCTTTGGTTGATCTCTCCCCCTTACCCCTCTCCTCCCCTATCTTCCCTCTGAGGTTTGACGGTCTGATCGATGCTTCTCTGTCTCTGGATCTCTTTTTGTTCATCAGTTTATGTTGTTCATTATATTCCATAAATGGGTGAGATCATGTGATATTTATCTTTCTCTGACTGGCTTATTTTGCTTAGCATAATGTTCTCCAGTTCTGATCAGGGAGTAGGGATGTAGTGAGAGCTATGGTTCTATTTCAAGGTCTCACTCAGAGATCAGAGATGCTTCAATGCTTAGCCTATAAAATCATCATTTTTTGTTCAAATGCATTATTTGTCTAATCTATATCAACACCACACTATACTATCATTTTCCTATACCAACATCACTGCCATCACCACCATAAACACAATCTCCACCACCACCATCTCCACCACCACCAACATTACCACCACTATTACCACCATCACTACCACTACTATCACTATCAGCACCATCTTCTCCAACACCATTACCATACCACCATCATCACTATTACCACCATCACCACCACTACCACCAGCATCACTATCATCACCACCATCTCTACTACCGCCACCATTACCACTATTACCACCATTATCACCATCACCATCACTATCACCATCACCAGCTCTACAGCACCACTAGTAGCATTAATTCACCTTGATGATCACAATGTCTGTCTTCCAAACTAGCTTCTCTGCCCCTAGCCTCCCATCATCTCCAATATTTCCACATTTTTTGCCAGATTAATTATCCTGTGTCAAAATTCTGATCAGATTTCTTGCTTGCTTAAAAGCTGAAGTTTTAATTAATCTTTAATCAATCCCATTCTTTATGAATAAAGTCCAGTCCATTGGGCCTGGAAAGGAAGACCGTTTGTATAAAAATGTCTCCAGAATAAAATTCAGAATAGGTTTCCATTGCTGCCTCTACAAGTATTCTAAACTCCAACTAAACTAGAGCATTTGCTATTCCTTGTACATGCTTTAGGCTAGCATTTTTCAAAGTTAAGAATCAAATACTACTTTATTTTTAAAATGTCTAGAAGCTCTCGCTTTAGAATCTGGGTACTTAATATTTTTTTCTCCTTCGCTTCAGGATCTTATTGACAATTTCATGACCATAACGACAGTCTCATTTAACATCTGGTTACTTACAGGGTGCTTATAAGGACTAATATTTTAAAAATATAAAGCAATTGGCACAGTGCCTGACCTAGTAAAGGTGGCTTCATTGTTAATTCTTGCCCTACCTATCTCAGAGTGTTTTTGCAGTGTTAGAGAAAAAATGTTTGTGACAGCACTTTTTAAAGTTTTTTGTATGTTCTCCATTAGACTGTAAGCTTTGCGGGTGGTGGTGGCAGGGATTATGTTATATTCATCACTGAATAACATGCATAATCCAGCTCAGTGTTCAGCTCAATAAATATTAGCTGAATTAATAGCATAGTGTTTATTTCTTAAATTGTGAGATAAATTTAAATGACGTGTTCCTAAACATCATTAAAAATAACCTTCTTTTTGTCCTTCCAGAGGAAGCTTCTGAGGCAGCTTCTGCTTTTCTGGTGACCCCTGAAAGCTGCAAGGTCAGGTGCCCCAAGAGTCCCAGGTTCTTTTCACCCTGAGTTTAAGCAGTACACCACTGTCCCATGCCCTCTGAGACCCTGAATGGGAGAGACTAGAAAAGCTTTAGCTGAATACATTGCCTTTATTGAATGTTTTTTAAAAAGCATATTTTTATTGATTTCAGAGAGGAAGGGAGAGGGAGAGAGAGATAGAAACATCATAATGAGAGAGAATCATTGATCAGCTGCCTCTTGCATGTCCCACACTGGGGATCGAGCCCACAATCTGGGAATGTACCCTGACCAGGAATGGAACCATGACCTCCTGGTTTGTAAGGTTGACTCTCAACCACTGAGCTATTCTGAATGGGCAAACTTTATTGAGTCTTCATCCCCAGTCCTGTGTACCAGTTCTTAGAAGTGAACTTCTGTCTCATTACCAAGCCATACTATTCACCTAGGACCCATTTGAGGTAAATAGATAGTATCTCATTTCTTGTCTTGATGGCCTGCTTAATACTTGTACTTTTATGATTAGACACTGCCTTGGTTTTGCCAGTGATGTCTACAATGTCCTTTTATCCTTTGAGCATCTTACAGCTGAAGCCTCATCTATTAACTTCTTGCTGACAAATTTACTGATGCTGAGTGTTTGCTCATGCATTTCCAAGGACTCCCCGGATGTGCTTTATTTATCTGCAGAAGACCCCTCACCTGCTGGTAGATTGTTGATACCAGATGCTTGTAGGGGCGAAACGCAAGCAGCATTCAGACCAGACCTCCTGCCTGATTCAGCAGTGGTCTCCTGGGGGAATGACTGACTCTCCACTTCGTCACTCTCAGTGTCCAGTAACCCTTGTGCAGTTAGTGGCATGTGGCCAAGGTGCTCACCTGGCTGATGGTGCTCATGGCTCGCATGTAGCTCTCATTCCTGGAGCGGAACTTTGGTGACGTGAGCAGGCCTGCAGGGTCAAGGCTGTCTAGGCTTCGGTTGATGGAGACTTCACTGACTGCCCTCAGGTAACTGTGACTCCGGATCTGGAGTTTGGGGGAGTGTTCATTGGAAATCCTGGAAGAGAACAATAAAAGGGATGCATTTAGTCACATTCTAAAATGTAGGCAGTAGTAAGATGTGGCAGTGCTATCATTCACATGGCACCTTAAGTGCTGGGGC
The DNA here is from genome assembly GCF_951640355.1 of Cnephaeus nilssonii. NCBI lineage: Eukaryota > Metazoa > Chordata > Mammalia > Chiroptera > Vespertilionidae > Cnephaeus > Cnephaeus nilssonii. Next base: position 58,267,745 of record NC_137082.1, read on the forward strand.
AAATAACATAAATGCCCTCTCATGATTGCTCAACTCCTGCATGGTGTCGCAGAGGGAAACCTTTCACAGGAAATCATCATGGTCTGGTGACATTAGAGAGCAATTAAATGCTCTCAAACCATGAAACAATTTCACCATTCACCTTTGCCTCGGCACCTGGGGAGGGAGATGATGGCTGTGACTGCCTCGCCCCATAATTCTGTCCTGTGTGCTTTTCTTTTGTGCCCCTTTCTTTTCAATGCTTTCACAAAATAGAAATTTTAATTTAAAAATTTCATTCAGAATAACAAAACATTATAAAATAAATAGAAATTATAAAAAAGAAATACACCAGAAATTTATGAAGAAAATGATAAAACTTCATGGAAGGCAATATATAAGGCCTAAGTAACTATAAAGGAAAACAATTTTCCTGTATGGAAATATGAAATATTGTAATAAAAATTTCCCAAATTAATCTATAAATTTAATGCAATTGCAATAAAAATCCCCACAGAATTTTTTATTGGAATGTAGCAAACTCCAAAAGTCTATATGAGGTTCATAGCAGCATTATTCATAAAACCTAAAATGTGGAAATAACCCAAATGTCTATCAATAGACACATAGATAAGTAAAATGTGGTATATCCATGTAATGGAATATTATTTGTCCATAAAAAGAAATGAAACCATCATTGAATAAGGAACATATCTGCAATACTACACAACATAACAAAAAGTGTTAGACTGAAAAATGAATAAAAAATAATGCAACCAATTCAAATAAAATGCGGAGCAACTATAAAGAGGTAATCACAGGAAAACAGATACATGAATTCATAGGAAAATACATTTATATGCCACCATGTTATGAAAAGATCTTCAGTCTCACTAATAATTGTTGAATTATTGTTGAAATGTTGCTAAAAGGTAAGATACTATTTGCACATTAAATCCATGCACATCCATGTCCATGTCCTCAGATGGTAAAGATATTCTTCACAGTTCAATTGTCCTCTTAGCATTGCATAATATTGCACCCATTCATTTAAAAAAATATACAGAAAATACAGAAAATTTATTTTATTTCACTGAACAGGAAGTTGGAGGTAGAGTACTCAAGATTAATTCAGTGGTTCTGGTTCTTTCCATCTCTCAGCTTCTCCATCTTGTGTTCTGACCTTGTTTTCAGGGATCTCCCTTCCTTACAAGGTGGCTGCTGCAGGTCTGGGTCTCATGCATATTCTTACACACCATGGTAAGCCGCCACCACAATGTGGCCCATAGGCACATCACCGGCAGAGGTTCTGGCCAACAGCTAATTGAGGTCCCAGCCAACACCAGTCCCAAAAGCCAGAATGTGAGTGAAGATACCCCTAGAGCAGTGGTTCTCAACCTTTCTAATGCCGCGACCCTTTAATACAGTTCCTCATGTTGTGGTGACCCCCAACCATAAAATTATTTTTGTTGCTACTTCATAATGTAATTTTGCTGCTGTTATGAATCGTAATGTAAATATCTGTGTTTTCCGATGGTCTTAGGTGACCCTGTCGTGATCCACAGGTTGAGAACCGCTAGCAGGGTCACCTAAGACCATCGGAAAACACAGATATTTACATTACGATTCATAACAGTAGCAAAATTACAGTTATGAAGTAGCAAGGAAAATAATTTTATGGTTCGGGGTCACCACAACATGAGGAACTGTATTAAAGGGTCGCGGCATTAGAAAGGTTGAGAACCACTGCTCTAGATGATTCCAGCTCTCTCAGCCATTAATTTTCCCAACTGATGCTCCAGACATACTGGGCAGAGACAAGCCACTCTCCTGTTGCCCCATCTGAGTTATTGACTTGCAAAGTCCAAGATCGTAATATTGTTTTATGCCACTAAGTTTTGGGGTGGTTGCATCCATTCATAAAACTTGTATGGAGTTACTTCAATGTAATAGCCGAAAAAGGTATACTCAATAATACTAAACCCGGAGAATTTGGTTAGCAGCCATTTTTTGCAATTATACTGAGGGAGGGACTAGATTAAAACAGATCTAGAATTTAATATAAACATGAACCCCTTATGTATTTTACTATCACAAAAGAGAAACTTTCTAGAAATGCCCCCTCTGGACCCTTCAAATAGCCAGCTGCCAAACATGAAAAGACCTCTGCCCGGTCAAGCAGGTATTTCCCATGTGTTATGTACTATTATGGTAATCCACAGTGGGCCATTATAAATGCCCACACCAAAAATCCCAGCCAACAAACAAATAAAGTAAAGAATTCATTTTCCCTTTACAATCTCTTCTAGGAAGAGAGCCCTAGCTAGACGCATTATACCTCAAGTTCACTTCCCTTTAGAACCTGAAAGGTAGATGACAGATGTGTTTCTTTGGCTATTTTGCAACTTGACCCAGAGCAATGATATTGCCATCATAAATGATGGGCTGTTCCAAATGGTTATCTGGGCAGCAATGGGGTGGTTATTTAATAAATGATATATATTCAAAAGAAGAAGTGAATTTCCACTGTTTTGAAGAATGAATATTTGCTGGCGGAGATGGGGAAATGAGGCCTCATTGCAACAGTCACTCACCCTGGCCACTTGTAATAAAATATAGCATAATTCCCAAACTTGAAAGTGAAAAATCATTCAGAAAGGTTTGACTAGTTCTATTTTGGCGAGTCATTCCTGATAAACCAACATATACATCAATAATACACTAAATATAAGGAAGTGAACTCATTTATCTGTACATTTAGAGAGCAGAGCCCACAGCTTTCAATATAAAGGGACAGTATGTACATGTGCTCCTGAGTGGAAACACTCATTAAAAATACCCCAAATAGTGCATTGATTACTTTATGTCCACCTCAAAAGAAAGTTGACCTGCTATGAGGAAAGGGAATGTGCGTATTCAGAAATATTAGCTCTTATGTCAGATTATTTTTTGGTGTTGGCTTATTGAAATGGTCTTCATCTTTTCCCACTTTTCTCTCTACATAACTTATGCTAAGTTCATCTCTCATGGTTTATCAGAACTAAACTGAGATTTTGGACTGGTTGAGTCCCATTCATTATCACGTCCTTTAACTACACCTAAAATGAGATGCCCTTAGGTGGCTGAGAGGCAGAGATACAATCAAGGTATCAGTAAGGTTGCCATTGAAAAGAAGAGAAAATGCAATGATACTCAGACCATGACATTTTAAACCAAGGTCCCAAAGGAGAAAATGACTAGCTTTATTACTAAAAAATGTATGTAACTTCATAAAATAAATAAGCTCTGGGGATCCAATGTATAGCATGGTGGTAATAATTAATAACAATATATTGTATACTTGAAATTTATTAACAACTAGTGGCCTGGTGCATGAATTTGTGCACATTGAAAGGAAATTAATTAGAAGAAATATTTTAATATTGCTATTCGCCCTGTCTCTGTAATAGAAGTGTCAATCAAATTCATGATAGACAATGACAGATGGAAACACACGCGTGCAATTGGCACCAGCGAGAGCTTTATATGTATCATGCATGAGCGAGTCAACTTAGCCTTTTGTAGATATAGAAGATATTTTTTAATTTTTAAAATTGAGGTATATAATTGACATATAACATTAGATTAGTTTAAGGTGTACAGCACAATGATTCAACACTTGTATATATTGTGAAATGCTCACTATAGTAAGTCTAATTAACATCTATCACTGCATAGTTACAATTTTTTTTTCTTATGAGAACTTTTAAGATTTATTCTCTTAGCAACTTTTCAGTACAAAATACAATATTATTAACTATAGCCCCCATGCTATACTTATATCCTCATGACTTATTTATTCTATAACTTGAAGGTTGTTCACCCTCCATGCCCTACCTCTGTTTTCTATATCTATAAATTTCGTTTCTTTAGATTCCACATATAAGTGAGATCATATGGCATTTGAAAATAGATCTTAAGTGGGGTCAACCATACACAAAAAAAGGTAACTGCGAGGTGATGAAGGTTTTAATTAACCTGGTCATTATACACCTTAAATATATAAAATTGGGGGGCGGGATCAACGGCTTCTACTACTAAGTTTATACTGACAATTCACAAGTCTATTTGTAGCCTATAGCTTTCTCTGAAACTTTAAAACTAAACTTCTAATTAACTACTGTACATTGCTATCTGGAATTTCCACAGGTATTAAAAAATCATCCTGACCCCCTAAATGAACACATTACCTTTTCCCTCTGATTTGTTTCTTTCCTTTTATTCTACATTGAGATGAATGGCACTGAAATTTAATTCCACTCTCAGATAATGAATGGGTTAGAATGTACAGATGCTCCTTGACTTACGATGGGTTTGTATCCCAATAAACTTATTGTAAACTAGAGGCCCAGTGCATGAAATTCGTGCATGGGGGGGGGGTGTCCCTCAGCCCAACTTGCATCCTCTCTAATCCGGGAGCCCTCAGGGGATGTCCTACTGATGGGGAGCGGACCTAAGCCGCAGTCTGGCCTCCCTCTGCAGGAGGCAACCAGGCTGATCAGGGGAAGGTGTCACCCCCATCACCCCAATGCTGCTGCCACTGCCGGCCGTCACAGCTGCCAAGGTGTTTTCATCAACATGGACTCCAGTCCCTTCACCACGAAAAAATCACAACTTTCTTTAGGCATTTTCAAGATGTCTCTTTCATAGGCTATGACATTTCTTTCTTTTTTTTTTATCCTCACCTGAGGATATTTTTCCATTGATTTTTAGAGATCGTGGAAGAGAGAGGGAAAGACAGAGAGAAACATCAATGTGAGAAGGACACTTCAATTGGTTGCCTCCTGAATGAGCCCTGACCTGGGCCCCGGCCAGGGAGGAGCCTGCAACCTAGGTACATGCCCTTGACCAGAATCGAACCTGGACCCTGTGTTTGGCAGGCCGAAGCTCTATCCACTGAGCCAAACTGGCTAGGGCAGGATATGACATTTCTTAGCCCCTCCAGCAGTGGACCTTTGTTTTTTCCTCCAGGAGTGTGGTGGAAAATCCCTAGATCTCCTTCTTGGATTCTTATTACACAAGTTACCAAGAACACTGCGAGTGGTGTACTGGGAGCTTAGCCAATGAGCGGTCAGAAAAGGTGGTTCCTCTGCAGCTCATGTGCAGAGGTAGGACTGCTGGTGAGCCCTGGCAGGCAGGCCCTGCTCCCTGCTCTCTGCAGGCCTGCTCTGCCCTGTTCTCTGCGGGCCTGTGCCATCCATGGCTTGCCTCACCGCGCAGCAGTCCCTTCCCACCCACCTGCGTGCGCAGCCTCCTCCTGAGCGGTCGTGACTGTTACGGCGTCCTGGCTAATTTATATATATATATGAAAATAAATATATAGTATATTGTATATAATATATAGTATATATAGTATATATAGTGTGTGTATATATATATATATATATATATATATATATATATATATATATATATTGCTGGCAATATGGTATGCTGTAGGCTATCAGTTGCTTATTCTTGTAATTGATTGCATGCCTAGCTATAAGCTGTGGCTCAGTGCCACTGCCCAGCATCGTGAGAGTATCATGTTGCATATCGATAGCCAGGAAAAGATAAAAATTCAAAATTCAAAGTACGATTTCTACTGAATACATAAGGCTTTGCACCATGGTAGAATAGAAAAATTATAAGCCGAGCCATCGTGCCAGCGACCATCTGCAGAAAAAAACTAATAACATGGCCCCTGACCTACTCCCAAACTGGATGTTAGACCTGAGTTCATGCCTGAGAATAAGCAGTTAATTTCCAAAGCTTTAAACTTCTGCTATGATGAATCAGGGTCTGTGTGTGTGGGCTCGAGCACCACTGTGCATGAGGCTCCTGTGTATTCCATTTCCCAGCCTGATGGATGGGTCAGTGCTGTTGCCAATGGAGGTGGCGTGACTTTCCTCTTGTTCTTCTCTGAGTTGCAGCATTCTTGTCTGATTCGCTGGGAAAAGCAGGTGGTTTTTAATGACCAGACTGCCCTCCTGAGTATTGCCTCCTGCCTTCCAGTACATCACTGGCTCCCACAATTCGTTAGAGCTATCCTGGTGCCTTCATTAAGGCATGGAAAGACCAGAGGTGACAATAGAAAAAGGCATTTAAAATACAGTTTTAATGTCCCATGAAATACACATGAATGCACATTCATTGGCTATGTTTTACCACAGCGTTAGTTGTAGAAATGCAACAGTTCTGAAAGTTATATTTAGAAAAAATAACTATTCACTCATCCAAATAGAAAGAAGAAAAAGGTTTTTCAGTAAATGTGAAGAATCATTAACTTCACAGATTCTGAACGGAAATTATAATTGCCCACCATATAAGGCAGAAACATATTTTAAACCATTCTTGAGCAGAATAAAAACATGCTGCACCAATCCATTATCACCAGAACCAAATAGTATTCAAATGGCCACATGTTCTCTGAGTAAATCAATTAGGTACAAAGACAGTAATAATTAGGACTGTTGGCAGTCAAAAGCTTTTCCAGAATCGTACTCAGGTATTGAAAAGATGACTTCTGCCCACTTAATTACTTCTGCATCATGATAAATGATAGTAATTTTTTATGCCTTGAGCGAGAAAGAATGGAAATATAATATTTACCCCAATGAGGATGGCTTAACTTATCCATAGAGAAGCACTGAGCAATCTCATTTACTGACACATAAAAAGAGATACAAGCTTTCTGGTCAAAATGTTCTCTATTATGGTAGCAATATAATACACTATACATATTCTGCTGTGGAAAATTCCAAGGTTCTTATTTTAAATTAAAAAGAAATTAATTCATTTTTTGTTTAATATATTTTTATTGGTTTCAGAGAGGAAGGGAGAGGGAGAGAGAGAGATAGAAACATCAATGATGAGAGAGAATCATTGATAGGCTGCCTCTTCCATGGCCCACAATGGGGATGGAGCCTGCAACCCGGGCATGTGCCCTGACGGGGAATCAAACCATGACCTCCTGGTTTATAGGGCGATACCCAACCAATGAGCCACACCTGCGGGGCAAAAAATCCCAAGAATCTGATAAGGAATGTGTATAAAACTCCAGCGGGGGAGCCAGGGAATTAGATAAAATAAATAAACAAAGCTATCCTTTCATATGCTGCTGTCGGGAGAGCTACAACTCACCTCTTTTCCTTCCCTCGTCTAAACCCTGAGGACCCTTCCTCTTCTCTGGGTTTTTATTAACTGCCTTTCGCCTCTGCTCTAACGAAAAAGGCGTTTACACCCCGTCCTGCTCTGTCCTATGCTCAGCGGTTTAAGTGAAGGGAAGGTGCGTCTGGAAGGACCCGGGCCCTGACCACAAGGCGAGTCAGTCCCAGAGAGCGCCTGCAGGGGGCGGTCGACGCCGAGGAATGAACAGAAGGCTCTGGTTGTACAGGACATTCTGCACCTCTTGTAGGTATGTGTGATACAAATCTCCAAGAAAGGTGCCTTCTGGGAAATTCAGGGTTATTCGCTCAAATCAAGTTGTTAAATGTTTGCCATTGGTGACTTAAAGATGCGGCCTGGCTAGATGTGGCAATCTTTTCTCAGGCTCTCTGTTTACAGATGAGGGAGTAACAGGCCCAGAGGGGCTCTGCGGTCTAACTAGCTAGTGAGAGGCATGGCTGATGCTAGAACGGAGGTCTCCTACTGGCCTGCCCCCTCTCCCCGATTCAAAAAAACTCCAGGTGGCTCCTGCTGCTTTTATTTACAAGATACATATCTAACGCTAAAAGAACATCCCCCCTTCTGAGTTAGCATTTCTAGGGTTTAAGCTGAAAGTGGTGAATGAAGCTCATCAGGAAAAACAAGCACAAACTTGAAATGAGATAGAATTATGGACATATTGCAATATCTTACTATTTTACAGCAACCAGAGGCTCTCATGGTAAAGTCAGTTAATAAATTAATTTTTTTCTAGCTGTATCTGCCTATTGTCTTTAATATATTTAGAAATGAGTGGTTGTGTTTTTTTTTTCTAGTAAACACTTTGGGAATTTTATTATTATTTTCACCCCATCCTCTATTTCTGAATCCCACTTAGAACAATTAATTTAGGCTCTCAGGGTGTTTTTAAAAGCAAGCTACTCAAAATTTGGTCCTGGGACCGGCAGCATCACCTGGGAGCTTGCTAGAAACGTGGAACCGCAGGCCCCATGTCAGGCCTGCTGCACCAGCAGCTGCATTTTCACAGGATTCCCAGGTGTTCCTTGTGTGCGTGAAAGTTTGAACAGAACTCCTCCAAGCCCCCTTGAACTCCAGTCCCACCTGGCGGAGGGCTGTGCCTCTTGTTCTGTGTATGCTGAGCTGAGTTCCTCACCCTTACCTCGGTGTTCCTGCCAAAAGTGAACGCCAGCATTTCCCATTGCAAAGAAGAGAACATTATGCCCTAGCCCTTTAACATCAGGCTGGAAGAATCCATGGAGGGAAGGAGTTCTTAATGAGCTCCCTGTGTGTTCTTTCATGCAATTATTTATTTTTATTTTTTATGTGAAAGGGCAATATGTTGCTGTAGAAGGAAGATTTGAAAGGTCTGGGGACTAATAAAAACCAGTTTCTCTGTGGGCTCCATTCCCAGTGCTTGACTCGCTCATTGGTAATGAATTAGGTGTCTAAACAGACACATGAACTCTGTCAGCTCCCAGGATATAAGGACACTTGCCAATTAACAAATATTGGCAGAAACCTTAACTTCTCATTGTTTTGTTTCATCCACCACCAAGTGTAAAGCAGTGTTGTACACAGCACAACAGGTGCTTAACTATCCTGGACAACAGTAACCGGAGATAAATATTTACTGAGTATTCACCATGTACAAGTCCTGTCTTGGATCAAAATGTTTTCTAATTGGTTCAATAGTTAATAACAGTACACTGCTATCAATGCAAGGGTGTAGGTAGAAGAACATCTTTGGATGAGCTGTCCTGATGACCTTATCCTGTATAATAAAAGCCTAATATGCTAAGTATCTGGTCATCCGGTCAACCAATCAAAGCGTAATATGCTAATGATATGCTAAGGCCACTCAACTGCTCGCTATGACATGCACTGACCACCAGGGGGCAGATGCTCTGACCGGTAGCTTAGCTTGCTCATTGGGTCCAGCCAATCAGGACTGAGCAAGATGGACCAGACATGCCCTGGAGCCCTCCTGCAGTCCCTCTCCAGCTGGCCAACCTCCTGAGTCCCTCCCCAGCCCTGATCATGCACTGGTGGAGTCCCTTGGCCTGGCCTGTGCCCTCTCACAATCCGGGACCCCTTGGGGGATGTCAGAGAGCTGGTTTCAGCCCAATGCCGCAGGCCAGGCTGAGGGACCCCACTGGTGCACGAATTCGTGCATCAGGCTTCTAGTTTCCATATAAAATCATATATCCATTTACTTCACATATTTCCAGAAAGTTATCAATTTTGGGGAACAAATGACTTGCCCATAGTCATCACAGGAAACAGACAAATGCATTGCTAATAAAAATACTGGATGATAAATACTTTGATAAAGATTTCTACCAGAATTGTTAAACAAATTCATTTTAACTGATTGCTAGATGATATTTATTTAATCTTTATTGTTGAAATATTACATATGTCCCCTTTTTCCCCCATTGACCTCTCCCAGCTTGCTCCCCTCCCCCCACACCCCAGGCCTTCACCACACTATTGTCTGTGTCCATGGGTTATGCATATATGCATAACCTGGTGATCTCTTCCCACCCACCCACCCTCCCTTGCCTTCCCTCTGTGGTTTGACAGTCTGGTTGCTGCTTCTGTGTCTCTGGATCTATTTTTGTTCATCAGTTTATATTGTTCATTAGATTCCACGTATAAGTGAGATCATGTGATACTTATCTTTCTCTGACTGGCTTATTTTGCTTAGCATAATGCTCTCCAGGTCCATCCATGCTGTTGCAACTGGTAAGAGTTCTTTCTTTTTTTTACAGCAGTGTAGTATTCCATTGTGTAGATGTACCACAGTTTTTATATTTACTCATTTGCTGATGGACACTTAACTATTGTAAACAATGCTGCTATGAACATAGAGGTGCATATATTCTTTCTGATGGGTGTTTCTGATTTCTTAGGATATATTCCTAGAAGTGGGATCAATGGGAGTTCCATTTTAATTTTTTTAAAAATCATTATTGTTGAGATTATTACAGATGTCCCTCTTGTTTCCTCCCATTGCCCCCCTCCACCCGGTTCATTCCCTGCCCCAGGCCTTCACCACCCTATTGTCTGTATTTATAGGTAATGCATACATACATATAAGATCTTTGTTTAATCTCTTCCTGCCCTCCCCACCCTTTCCCTCTGAGAATCATCAGTCTGTTCCATTTCAATGCCTCTGATTCTATTTTATTCACCAGTTCATTCTGTTCATTAGATTTCTTATTCATTTATTTTGATTTTAGATTCAGTTGTTGATAGGTATGTATTTGTGGTCATTTTGTTATTCATATTTTTTATCTTTTTCTTCTTCCTCTTCATAAAGAATACCCTTCAACATTTCATATAATATTGGTTTGGTGTCACTGGGAAGAATTGAACTCCAGGCTGCGACTACAGTGGGAGAGCTGCTGTGCAGGAGACACCCTTATGGAGAAGGACTTGCTTCAGTGGGGCTTTGGTGCTCACTGAGTCTGCCCCTTGAAAGTGTTGCTTATGGATGTGTAGAGTTGTAATCTGGCATGGTCTGACACTGACCACTGGGTTCACTGGCTCTTGGGTTCCAGGGACGTGCTAAGTCAACCACTGCCTGGGGACATCCAGCAGGAGCTACAGAGAGATCTGCAGATTCCTCCTCTTTGTATTGGGTTTGGAAAGGCCCAAATGAGGCCCAGCTATGAAGCAAGGCGGCTGGTGCTGGTGCCTGGTCTTGGGCCTTTTAGTGATAGGTTTGACCCAGCTGCAGCTTGTTTTGAGACATTTTACCCTGAGTAAGGACAGGCCATTCTTATGCAAAAGCCACTGCACAGAGCTTGGGTGGGGTTTTAAATTGGATGAGGCGGGGTCTTAGGGAATCACCAGGGCAGAGCAAACAGAAATGGCTGCTAGTCAGCCCTGCAGCCGGCTGGGGAGTCCCAGCATAGGAACAATGATCCCTGCGAACAACACCTCCATCTGGGAGGAAGCCACCTCCAAGTTCCTGCCCCGATGCCAGACAATCCAGTCCCTCCTCATTTGTGTCTGTGTCCTCCAGAGCCTCAGCCAGCACTGGAGATCAGAGGAAGCAGGATCTTGTAAGTTCAGTTCGTGGTGCTGGCCTTTTAAGAGGAACAGCTGGGTCTCCAGCAGCCTCTGTGTCACTGAGCCCCAATCTGCACTGGTTTTTACAGCCCTTAGTCCTTACTGCCCATAGGGACTTCTTTTCCCAGCTCTGGGACCCTGGGCTGGGGGGCTGGTGTGGGGCTGGGACCCCTAGCTCCTCCGGGCGGCCTCTGCAGAGACGGTCTCCCTGATGATTAAAAAAGTGGCCCTCATGGGTGCTGGCCCAGTCTGTTCAGTGCCTCCTCACCTCTCACCAGTCTCAGTGTGCTTTCTTCTTTACTTCCCTATTTGCAGGACTTCCATTCAGCCAGCTTTCAGGTGCTTCTGGATGATGGTTGTTCTGTATTTTAGTTGTAATTTTGATGTGGTTGTGGGAGGTGGTGAGTGCAGGTATTTACCTACGCCACCATCTTCCTTTCTCCTCCATTATTAAGTTTTTGAGGAAATTCCATACTGTTTTCCACAGTGGCTGCACCAGTCTGCATTCCCACCGGCAGTGCACGAGGGTTCCTTTTTCTCTGCATCCTCGCCAGCACTTGTTGTTTGTTGATTTGTTGATGATAGCCATTCTGACAGGTGTGAGATGGTACCTCATTGTTGTTTTGATTTGTATCTCTCAAATGATTAGTAACTTTGAGCATTTTTCATATGTCTCTTGGCCTTTTGTATGTCCAATTTGGGGAAGTATCTATTTAGGTCCTTTGCCCTTTTTTTAAATTGGATTGTTTATCTTCCTTTTGTTAAGTTGTATGATTCCCTATACGTTTTGGAGATTAACCCCTTATCAGATGTATCATTGCCAAATGTGTTCTCCCATGCAGTGGGCTCTCTTGTTATTTTGTTGATGGTTTGTTTGGCTGTGCAGAAGCTTTTTATTTTGATGTAGTCCTTTTGTTTATTTTCTCCTTAGATTAAATGATATTTATCTTTAACTGACTTTGTACACTGCATATTAGTAAATATAATCTCCTCTGCTTTGGGAGCACCAAAGACTGGTGCTACATTAACTCAAGCCTATTAGGGAAATACATTCAGATTCTGCTAATATTTCCGTGTAGTCAGGTGTTAGAAGTTTTAAATTGTTAAATGAAAAAGAAATGGAAAGAGCCAAAATATATTTTTCTCTTATTGGGAATCCAAGCTGAGAAAGAATACTTCTTTGCCTAGTCTCTTACCAGTGGTTGGCAAACTCATTAGTCAACAGAGCCAAATATCAACAGTACAACGATTAAAATTTCTTTTGAGAGCCAAATTTTTTAAACTTAAACTTCTTCTAACGCCACTTCTTCAAAATAGACTCGCCCAGGCCGTGGTAATTTGTGGAAGAGCCACACGCAAGGGGCCAAAGAGCCGCATGTGGCTCGCGAGCCACAATTTGCCGACCACGGTCCTACTCAAAATTAGGCTGTGTACTTTCCAACAGTCTCCCAGCAGCTGACACCCCACCCCAATCCTGCTGCTTGTTAGAAGTAATTTCCAGCAGCTGTCTCAGGAAAGTTCTGCAGCAAGTGCCCACTTCTGGGCTGTGGTAGCATCCAGACACTGTTCAAATTACTCAGCGCTAGGATTTTCCTCTTGGCCTGGGCGAGGATACAGGAAGCTCAGATCTCCTGTTTAAATGGCCTGGTTGATGGTTCAAGTCTGCCAGGCACCAAAAGCCGCATCATTTTTCTCCTCCTAATGACAAAGCAATTAATCACCAGGGAATGTTAGTGATTTCCTTTTCTTCTGGTTAATACTCACCTGAGGATATTTTTTCCATTGATTTTTAGAGAGAGTGGAAGGGAGGGAGGGAGAGAGAGAGAGAGAAACATCAATGTGTCCACATAGATCAGTTGCCTCCTGCACACACTGGACCCTGGGCCAGGATCGGGCCTGCAACCCAGGCACACACCCTTGACAGGGAATTGCTCTAACCATTGAGCAACTGGCCAAGGCAATGATGTCCTTTTTATTGCTCATTTAGGAGAGTCTCTGTCTGTGATGTTTGAGAGGCTTTCAGTTCAGATGTCAAGGGCATATAATGGAAAGGAGGTGGAATTGTCTTGCTAGAGAGGCTGACTTGCTAACAGTTGCCTCCTTCTTGCTGCTGGCAGGAGGTGCTTATCATTAAAGGGGATAGTTTAGCCACTGCCCAATCATCCCAGTCTCCTACTTGGCTCTACTGCTTTAAATAAGACACTTTAAAAATCAATTAATTAGCTAAGGAAGTATTATCTCAGGAAACTTTCGTAGGAAATTGTGGAATTTTAAATAGTAAATACACAGCTCTAAAATACACAGCTCTAAAACAACTGTTTTACTGAAATATGTATGCAAAATAGTGCACAAGTTATAAGCTTACAGCTTAACAGCTCAATGATTTGTCACAAAGAAAATATACCCACGGAACCAACTCTCAATAAAAAAGGAAAACTTTCTTAAAAAAAAAAAGAGAGAGAGAGAGAAAGAGCACTTTTTTGATGACTAGTATCCCCGAAGCTCCTTGCGAATCACACACCCTCCCCTTCCCCAAGGCAACTGCTCTCTTGGCTTCTAGCACCATAGACTTGCCTGGCCTGCTTTTAACTTTAGATAAGTGGAATCATAAAGTATGTATTCTTTTGTGTCTGGATCCTTTCACTCAACATGGTGTTTATGTGATTTATCCTGGTTGCTTGGTGTAGCTGTAGTATATTTATTGGTCTAAGTAGTCCATTGTATGCATATGCTATTATTTATTTATCCATTCTATTCTTGTCGATGGACAGTTTAGCCATTGCCAGCTGAGGATGTTAAGAATAACACTGCTATGAATATTTTGTATCTTTGGTACATATGTGTATGCATTTTAGTTGTGTATATACCTAGGAATTGAATTATTGGCTTATAAACTCTGAATTTTTGGGGAATGACAGTCCACCATAGGCCCCAAACATTCCTGCATGTCCTTCCTGAGTGTGCCAAACTTCAAGCCATGTCCATCCCTGATACTGAACACTTCCTGTAGCTGGTCACATAGGAACTAAGCAGGTCACAGCCACTATGGTGTGAATGCTGCTTGCTCCTCAGCGGAAGCAGGAGGACTGGCATGTTTGCTGCTTGCTACAAAAGGCTCTGAGCCCTGGCCCCTGTGGGCCTCAGCTGTTGCACAACCCCTTGTGTGAGTGGCTTACATCTGGGCCCATCGTGTTCCCAGAGGGTGTGCGAGACAGGAAACCAGCTCACCTGTTTGAGGCTCCTGCCATTTGCTATGCTGTGAGTCAGAAACTGTTATTACACCTCAGAGTCCACTTCTGGCAACTGTGGAGTGTGGCAAGCCACCTTGCTTGTCTACCTAGCCATCACCTTTGGGGTCTTATTACTCCTTGCTCTCCCTCCATGAGGTTGGGGTTCTTCCCTGACAGTGCTTAGTCAGCTCTAGTAGGTAACCCTTAACAGTCTCCCAAGTAATCTCTATTACTCTTCTGACTCAAGCTTTTTAGAACTTGCTATGGCTACCATATTATTGCCCATTATTTGCATACTTCCATATTATCAAATAGGATAATTCTTACAGAAATTCTGTGAGGCAGGCATTATTTTACAGGGTAGGGCACTGAAGACAGAAGGTTAAGGGATACATTTGGCTTTATACAACTATGATAACAATGGTTACCATAATATATAACTACAACCCTTCATGCTTTATATGTGAATTGTTTCATTACAATAAGATAGGTGTTATTGTCATTCCTAATGAATAAATTAATAAATTGACATGCATTAAAGTAGACTCACCTGACTACAGTCACACAAACAGTAACACCCTGCAGCATTTATTGTCTAACTAGAGGCCCGATGCATGAAATTCGTGCAAGAGTAGGCCTTCCTTCCCCCGGCTGTTGGCACCGGCTTCCCTCTGGCACCCAGCACCTGGGACCCGGGCTTCCCTCTGGCCACCGGCTGGCAACTGGGACCCAGGCTTCCCTGGCAGCCCTGGCTTTGTCCGGAAGGTCGTCCAGTCTAATTAGCATATTATGCTTTTATTATTATAGATCTGTAAGTGGCACAGCTTGAACCCATGTCCTGGGAACCCAGCACTGGTGTTCACTTCACTGGACACTTTGCCAAGACACCTCAGCCCTCAACAACTGTCCGCTTGTTTGAGTCCCCCACCTGGCACTTGATTGAATGAGCTGTCAAATGACCAGTGATTAGCCAGTGATGGCGAACCTCTGACACGCGTGTCAGTGCCATTTCTTATGACACGCGGCCACTGAGGCGGCCGCATGCCGAGGATGAAACATTTATGTTATTTAAACTATAAATATCGTGAAATAATGTTTTTTCCTCAAAGTGACACACTACCCGAGTTACACTCAGTTTTTTGGCGAAGTTTGACATACCAAGCTCAAAAGGTTGCCCATCACTGGATTAGGCAGAGAATTAAGAGAGGAAGGAGAATGGAAGGTTTGGGAAATTCTTGTACTAGACCATCAACCTCCAAATAACAACAGATTGTGCACTGAATATAAAATTGCTTCCAGAAGGGGAGTATAAATCCTTAGAAACCTAGAAGAGTATAGTGTCTAATTTTAAAGGAAACATTAATTTAGGCTTTTAAAGGTTACCGGTCTCATAATCATCCGGAACTCTCTTTTTCCAGGAAAAGTAGTTCTAGAAGGTCAGGAGGGGTGTCTTCCTGTGTGTCTGTAGAACTCAATGAGGTGAATTCTCAGAAAGTCAGCAGTCTCTCATGTTTTTTCATCTCACCATGCTAACGTGGCCTCAACCTAGATCCAAGAGACTGGCCCCTGGGAGGGACAAATACATGATTAACTTTTCACATCGACCCAGTTCTTGGTTTCTTTGCTTAGGGACCTTGGACACTCTTGGGGCTACACTGACTCTCCATCATAACCTAAAAGTGAAAATGCTTTCCCGACTCACCATGCCACCCACACCCAGTGCCAGCATGTTTCTTTGGGGACATCACACTATTTCTCTGACTCTGAATGTGACAGAGGGGAAATTGCTCAGTTGCCATTTCAAGAAACTGATTCAAAGAGATCCTTGGGAAAATTATCTCATATATGTGTTTATAAAATCATCTTTAAGGGCCTATTATATTCAAAAAACCTATATTTCAATGATTGCTCAGTTTCCCTTTAAATATACACTCCAAATTGTGGCTGGGTATTTTGGCAGAGAGTGGGGAAAAGGGTTTACGTAGATGTTCAGAGGGAAATTCAGAAATATTCTGCAGTGACCAGGAACTCCGTGATGAAATGTATCCTCAGTAGGGAGGGGTCATTTCAACATCAGCCCATGTAAATCTAGAAATGATTATTTCAGAGGATAAACTGGAGGGAATATCTTAAAGAAAAAAACGTAGATACTTTCATTTAAGTGGAGAGATGGTAAAGAAATATGCATATGTGGCTGGGGAGAGGGGCTAGTAGAGGATATACAATGTTACATCTTTTTTTGTTAAAATATATTTTATTGATTTTTACAGAGAGGAAGGGAGAGGGATAGAGAGTTAGAAACATCCATGAGAGAGAAACCTTGATCAGCTGCCTCCTGCACACCCCGTTCTGGGGATGTGCCCGCAACCAAGGCACATGCCCTTGACCGGAATCGAACCTGGGACCCTTCAGTTTGCAGGCCGATGCTCTATCCACTGAGCCAAACCGGTTAGAGCTACAATGTTATATCTTAAAGTAAATTTCACAGAGGCCTATTGGTTATTAGTTCATATTGAAAGTAAGGAAAAGAAAGCAATTCTCAGCCATCTTACTTGGAATTTTTATACCATATTGTTATGGCCTTTTCTTATAAATAAAAAATGATATAAACATCATTGCAAGGGTATCTGGGGTAGAGAGTAGGCATATTTTGATTTTGAAAGGTATTTCAAATCAGTGATAAGCTTAAGTGGATCAACAAGACCCAGTCAAAAACAGGTCTTACATTTTTATATTGAGTACTGCTTCTTTCAGTAAAACAATTCAGCCAATAATGATTGTTATTGCTATTCAGAGGAAAATGTTCATGAGAAATAAGTTCTTCAGATCTAATATTAGAGTCCTGGGTGTGGGATCCTCTTCTGAGTCAGGGGGCCTGCAGAACTCATATGGAATGAATCCCCAAAGCA
Organism: Cnephaeus nilssonii; assembly: GCF_951640355.1. Taxonomy (NCBI): domain Eukaryota; kingdom Metazoa; phylum Chordata; class Mammalia; order Chiroptera; family Vespertilionidae; genus Cnephaeus; species Cnephaeus nilssonii. The sequence continues at coordinate 58,285,125 of NC_137082.1, forward strand.
AGCAACCTGTCACACATCCATTCTTTCACTTGCTTTTTCCAAGTCCCTCACTCTGTACTATTGCCATTGAGACGTACTCAAGAATCTCTGATTAAAGATAGTGAATCTGTAGAGAAAAATTTAATTGTGCACATCAGAGTCTTGAACTAATGGCCTGTTATGTTGCACGTATAAAGCAGGTCATGCCTCTCCTTTTAGCACATGTAGGGAAGAAAAGGCCTTTCTGATGGAAGGATCTAGGTTAGCAATAAAAACGGCTTCCTGACAGTGTGGGCTGTAGGCGCAGGCTTCTCAGGGCGGCTGGGGAATCCCTCACTGGAATGCTCAGGCAGAGAGACCGGCGCACAGCAGCAACGTGTGGAGAGACACACGCCCCTCAGAATCGGCCAGAGTGTAAACTTCTGGAGCCAAACCACTACATTTGTGAAATAGAAAGGCTAAGCATGGCTATGGGAAAGAAGAACAAATGATCACTATATTAGGGATAAAAATTCCCTGAGAGAGCAGACAAGCAAAGCAAAGAGAAGGGATGAGGATGTGACAGGAAGCTGGATCCTGCCATGGAGATGCAGATGGGTACTATGTGGGCTCTGGCCATGGCTCTGCACCCGCTCTCCATGGCCCTGCCCTGTCCTAGAGCCTCCTAAGCCCCTCACATGGTATCTACACAGGACATTCCCCTGGCATCTAACACTCAGTATAACCCACCCTGCTCTCACCCTCACATTTCCTGGGTGAACAGTGCCCCTTCTTTGTATGGACAGGTTCAAAGTCTCCCTAATCATTGTTTCTTTAATCTCCACAATGAGGAAGTTGAATTAGATTGTGATTTTTACTATCGAATTTATTCAAGAAAAGCAGGAAACAGCCTCTAGATTTAACTGAAGGAAGAGTATTTGCTTGGTGTCTGTTAAATACGACAGCATTTGGGGAGAAGGGAATTGGACACTGAGTTTTTGGCGTTGGGAAGTGGGAAGGCTTCCTCTGAAGGACTCATTGTGAGGGTACTTGGCAGGGCTTCAGCATCTGTCACAAGGGGGTTGGTAGATTTATGTGCTTCTCCAGGAGGCCCCTGAACTTGCTTTCAGCATGAGATAAATCACTGTCACTTTGCAGACAGGCACAGACAAACATGGCGGTGACTTTTGCTTCATTAAAACAAAAGAACCAATCAGGCTCCCGCAGATGTGGTTTCTGCCTCTTCAAAATGACAGAATCAATTAGTGCAGGTTCACCTCCACAGTATGCCACGGGCATGGCTTTTGGGCTGAGGCAATAAAGACCTGTCAACTATGATGATGTTTTTGGAGAACAGGTGGGGAATATGTGGCAGCTCATCAGGATATGAAAAATGATCCCCCTTGGAAAAGTAGGTACAGGCATTGTAATAATATACTTGACAGACACCTTACCTTCTAGCAACTTTGCAAGGCATGATGATAATTACTAATCAAATTGG